>NW_024412446.1:19232-22197 GCF_014898765.1 Herpailurus yagouaroundi | reverse complement strand
TATATTATACGCACGCACCACACACAACACACAAAATGTACATACACCACACACTCACCACACACCCCACACTGGTAACACACACAAGACGTAGGAGACACACAAAAAACATCACACATACGCTGTACCCATGTGTATACCACACACAAACCATAGACCGTCTATTAGCCAAAAATATACTGCACACACACAGATAGCTTGGACATACCTCACATACACCACAAAGACTGCACGTCACACACACCATACACACAGCAGGCATATACCATACACACAACACACATACCTAATACATGACACACATTTGCTACTCAGACACAACACATGTGACAAGGAAACTACACATATATCTCACAACTACCACATATACCACACTCAATCCACACTCACATCACACACATAACACATACACCATGCCTATATTACACGCACACATATCACAAGGCATACAGCACGTGGAAATAATGCACTCAGCATACACACCACCCTCACACAAACACAAGTACTAACGACACATAAAATACACATACATCACCCACACTCCACAACCACACACCACAAAAAGACCATACCCATCACAAAAATACAAAACAAACACACATACCAAATATACACCACACACATGTAACATACAAGTCACACAGCAAGCACACTTATCTCCCACACTCACACCACACATGCAGCACACACACTAAAGACACAGGCCACACATACAACACTCACACACACACAGACACTCACACACATACACACACAGCATGCCACAAATATGCCACCAACAAACACAAAACAGATCCTTGACAGACTCCTCGCATATAAAATTTCCACAAACACCACAAGTAAAACCAAAGGAATACATCACACACACACCACAGACATACCGAATACATACCACACATGCCACACACACACTGAACAGTCAACCCACAAACTCCACACATACACCATAGTCACAGTACACTTTCACAACCCCACACACTCACCATATACATATATAACAAAGGTATACCAAACACTCATTCACAAATGTACCAACACACACCAAACATACACCACACACAGACATCAAACAACATATATACACCACATACACAGCACAGATATAACACACGCATGCAATACATGCAACACACACAAATTACACAGAAACACTACACATATATCACACACACCACAGTACACACAGAGCACACAAACAAAATATTTATGGAAAATATACCACACATGACCATATATACATTACAAACAAGACACATAACACATACACACACACCCTGCACATACCACACTTTTGCATACCACATTAGCCATAATACTATATACACACTTACAGCACACATACACAATGTATGAGGCAGAAATGCCCTATACTCCATGTTGTGAAACAACACTGTAGGGAAACAGTCTTTCAACTAATATCTGGTTTCACTAAGTGGGAACTGTTTGCAAACCAATGCGGGACCTACACAGTAAGTGCCGTATACTCAACTCCATCAAAGTGCACTTTCAGGAAACCATCTTTTAACTGACATCTCGTTTCATTGAAGAAGTGTTTGAAAACCACCCACTGTGTAAGAATCTTGTGCAGAAACCATCTTTAAGCATCATTTTGTTTCAGTAAGTTAGAAGTGTTTGAAAATCTATGTGGGCTCTATGAAGAAAGTGCCATATACTCAAGTCTGTCAAAGTGCACTTTGGGGAAAACATCTTTCAAATCACATCGTGTATCACTAAGTTAGAATTGTTTGAATCCTATGAAGGGAACGGTGTGGAAAGTGATATTTACTGGACATTGTGAGAGAGCACTATGGAGAAACCATCTTTCATCTGTCATCATGTTTCAATAAGTGAGAACTGTTTGAAAACCTATGTGGGGCCTACAAAGTAAGTGCCATACACTCGAGTCTGTGAAAGAACACTGGGGAAACCATCTTTTAACTAAATCTTGTTTCCCTCAGAAGTGTTTGAAACCTACGTGAGGACTAGGAGGAAAGTGCCATATACTCAACTCTGTCCAACTGCACTTTGGGGAAACAATCTCTCAACTAATATGCAACCATACAACCCACAGTTTACAAACACCACACATACATCACACATACCACAATACACATACACACAACACACAAACACAAAACATGAAATATACACCACACACGGCCCCCATACATTATACTCAAGGCACGTATAACACACACACATGCACACCCTGCACATACCACACACCTTGCACACCACATTAGCCACGTTAATACTACATGCACACCTACATCACACATTCACCATGTACACATCCGTATATTACACACATAACACAAACACCAGACACTCACATGCATAGGCCACAACATACCTGACACAGATCACACATGCCCCAAACACCCACAGTTATAACCCTCCCACAGTATTACCACATTCAGCACATACAATTTCTAAACAAACCACCTCTCCTATATCACACAAACGCACTCCACATACACACCACAGACACCAAACCTACATCACATATCCAGAAGACAGATGCCACCTCCTCTACACATAACCTACACATACACAACACACATTGCATATATGGATACAAATGTGACACATATACCATACAGCTACACCACTCGTACACCAAACTCACAGCAACAGATATAAACACATATCTCATATGACACACGAATACCACAAAAACACATCACCCATTCACCACATACACACCACATACACATCACACAGATATCTTCCACACACTGTTTACTACACACGATACACATACACACACATAAACAACCCACATGTATACCACACAGTCTCCACATATACACCCCATACACATCATATACCACACACAACACACACTACACAGACACCACATATACAATAAACACTTCATGATAATCCATACATGTATGACATACAGACACCATGCATACCACGCACACCACACTTGTATTACACAATCTCCACCTATATGCCA
>NW_024412446.1:0-19222 GCF_014898765.1 Herpailurus yagouaroundi | reverse complement strand
GCATACATACATGACATCTATAGCAGAATCACAATACATATACCACCCTTTCAACACACAGAAAGACACATACAGCACCTATAAACCACCAACACAACATACACATACCAATGGACACCACACAAATGCCATACATAGACATAAACCACATATACAACACACATATCACCCATTAGGAACAGGAACATGCACTAGCCACAACCACTCCAAACGTATCCCACACATGCCACACATGTACCCTCCAACACACACACCAGACACCACCCATGCCTTGTGGTTTACTGCCTGAAATGGCAGTGCTCAAATGTCTTTCATGTAACCTTTCACATACATCTCATAGGCTGTTTGTTGAAACATTCTTTATTAGTGTGTGTTGGGAGAGCTAGTATGGAAGGAGTATGATCTCATCCCTTGAACATAGCTATATAACTAACAAATCATTCTACATACCCCAGTTCTGAAGACTGACAGAACCAAGTCTGCAACTACAGGGAGAGAAGAAACCGCATCAATGAAGGTAGGAAGTGCAGAGAGGGGCATTGGGGGAGAAATATATCAAGGGTGCTGCAGAGGAGAGGGAGTCCTCATTGAGGAAAAGGGTGAGAGGGAGAGGAGCACACAGGGGAACACAAAAGGTGAACATTTCCCCAAAGACACATGAAAAGAAGCTCGACATCACTCATTTTCAGGGAAATACAAATCAAAACTACAATGAGATATCACCACACATCTGTCAGAGGGTTAAAATTTACAACACAAGGAAAAACAGGTGGTGGCAAGGATGGGGAGAAAGGGAAACCCTCTGACACTGTGGGTTGGAATGGGAACTGGTGCAGCCACTCTGGAAAACAGTACAGAGTTTAATCAAATGTTAAAAAATAGGACTGCCTTGGGGCACCTGGGCAGCTCAGTCAGTTCTGTGACTGACCCTTGCTATCCATTCAAGTCGGGATGTTGTAGTCATGGGATTGAGCCTTCACTGGGCTCTGTACTGGCAGTATGGAGTTTGCTTGGGACTCTCTCTCCCTCTCTCCCTCTGCCCCTTCCTATACCTTACTCTCTCACTCTCAAATAAAATAATTGATTAAAAAATTACACTTTAAGGGCTAGTATCTAAAATCTATAAAGGACTCACCAAACTCCACACCTGAAAAACAAATAATCCAGTGAAGAAATGCGAAGAAGACATGAATAGACACTTTTCCAAAGAAGACATTCAGATGGCCAACAGACATATGAAAAGATGCCCAGTATCACTCATATTCAGGGAAATATGAATCAAAACTACAGTGAGATATCACCTCCTGCTGGTCAGAGTGGCTAAATAGAACAAATCAGTAGATTATAGATGCTGGAGAGGATGTGTAAAGGCAGGAACCTTCTTGCACCAGTAGGTGGGAATGCAAACTGGTGCAGCCGCTCTGGAAAACAGTGTGGAGGTTCCTCAAAAAATTAAAAATAGAACTATGCTATGACCCAGTAATAGCACTGCCAGGAATTTCCCCAAGGGATACAGGAGTGCCAATGCATAGAGGCACATGTACCCCAAAGTTTGTAGCAACACTTTCAACAATAGCCAATTTATGAAAAGAGCTTAAATGTCCATCAACTGACAAATGGATAAAGAAGATATGGTTTACATATACAATGGAGTACTATTTGGCAATGAGAAAGAATGAAATAGGGCCATTTGCAGCAACGTGGATGGAACTAGAGGGTATTATGCTAAGGGAAATAAGCCAGGCAGAGAAAGACAGAAACCATATGTTTTCACTCATATGTGGATCATGAGGAACTGAACAGAAGACTGTGGGGGAGGGGAAGGGGGGAAAGAAAAAGTTAAAGAGAGGGAGGGAGGAAAACCATAAGAGACTCTAAAGGACTGAGAACAAACTAAAGGTAGATGTGTGGGGGGGTGTGTGGGAGAGGAGAAAGTGGGTGATAGGCAGGGAGGAAGGCACTTGGGATGAGCACTGAGTGTTGTATGGAAACCAATATGACAATAAATTATATTTAAAGAATTACCCTTTAAAGCTTAGAACAACCCTATGATCCATCAAATGCACTACGAGTTATTTACTCAAAGGATGCAAAAATACCAATTCAAATGGATAGAGGCACCCCGATGTTCTTAGCAGCATGATGAAAAATAGCCCAATTATGGAAAGGACTCTATTGGCTGAGGAATGGCTGGAGATGTTGTATATATATGCAATGGAATATCACTCAGCCATAGAAGAGAATGAAATTTTCCTTTGCAATGATGTGGATGGATCTCAAGAATATTATGCAAAGGAAAATAAGTCAGCGAAGGGTTTATACCATATGATTTTACTCCTATATGGAATGTAAGAAACAAAACAAATAATCATGGTGGAAAAACGAGAGTGGCAAACCAAGAAACATACTCAACTATAGAGAACAAACTGATAGCTATCAGAGGGGAGATGGGTAGGGGGATTGGGTTATAGAGGAGATAGAGACTAAAGAGTACACTTTGTGATGTGCACAGAGTGTTTTGTGCAAGGGTGGAACCAGTGAATTCTAAACCTGAAACTATTATTACACTGTATGTTAATTAACTGGAATTAAAACAAACACTTAAAAAAGTATTCTATACTAGCCATCGGGAAAGACCCCTGTGTTTGAGTGCCCAAAGCATTACTGTGCTTCAAGTGATATTCTTGTCCCTCACAGACATATAAGGGACACCTTCCTCACCACTTCTCTGTGTAGACACTTGTGCTTTACTGCTGAAAAGTACACTTTGCTGCAAGAGTACACTTTGCTGCCACTTATAGGAAGCTTCTTGGGGATAGGTAGTCAGAAATATTCTTAAACCCTTGTGTAGAAGCACCAGAAAATGGCCTAACGTTAGGTGCCTAAAAGTACAGTGGCATTATTCATGTAGCTTTCAGTGTAGATCTAGTAGGGACTTTTGTTCAAACCCTCAATATTTGCATGAGGGAATGTCCATGTTCTTAACTCTCAGAAAAACACTTTCCTTAAAGTGTGAATTACCTTCTCATAAACATTCAGGAAGAAGTGTGCTTACACCCATCTGTTTAAGCATTAGGGAATGCCCGTGATGAACTGCTGATAGCTGTGTTCCAAATGAGAATTTCAAATTCCTTTTAAACACATATAATTACAAGTGTTCTTCCACTTGTTTGGATAAACCCTATGGAAGGGACTTCTCTTTGACCGCCTACCTACGCTGTGCTTAAGACATCTTTCATTTGGCTTTTAACGTACATCTAGCTGGGTATTTTTTTTTTAAATTTTTTTTTCAACGTTTATTTATTTTTGGGACAGAGAGAGACAGAGCATGAACGGGGGAGGGGCAGAGAGAGAGGGAGACACAGAATGGGAAACAGGCTCCAGGCTCTGAGCCATCAGCCCAGAGCCTGACGCGGGGCTCGAACTCACGGACCGCGAGATCGTGACCTGGCTGAAGTCAGACGCTTAACCGACTGCGCCACCCAGGCGCCCCGAGCTGGGTATTTTTTTAAAGTGTTTTTATTATCAAAAGGGAATGGCCATGCACTTAATTGCCACAAACACCATTGTGGTTAAGGCATCTTTGCATTAGCGTCTTAGATTCATCTGGTAAGAAGTGTGCTTAAATCCTTCTAAATGATCACTAGGAAGTGTACAGGTGCTTAATTGCCTGAAACAGCCATACCCTCAGTAAAATCTCCAAATATTTTTTAAAATACATGAAGTGACAAGTCTTCTTAAGTCTCTATGTAGAAACACTTATACTTAATGGCTTCAAACTACCCTGTTTCAAGACTGACTAATGACTTTCAGTCTATGCAAATAAACTCATCGAAACATTCTATATGAGGAACAGGAAATGGCCAAGTGCTTAACTACTTAAAAGTACAGTGTTCTTCAAAGGGCTTTCATGTACATGGAATAGGACCATTTGTTTAAATGCTCATTATTTGCGAGAGGGTAATGCACTGGCCTGGTTTTTCTTCCTAAAGGTAAATGTTGTGTTCCAAGTGACTTGCATAGGCCTCTGACACAGAAAAGATGTGCTTATAGTAAAGCACTAGAGAATGGGTATGGCCTTTACTCCTTGAATCTGCAGTGTGCTTAAATTCAGTTAACATTTTAGGTCAATGTAGGAGGAAGTGCTCCTAGCTCTCATGTATCCAAACTAGGGAAGGGCCTACTGCTTAATTGCCTAAAGCTCACTGCTTTCAGCTCACTGCTGAAAGTGTCTTACATGTAGCTTTTCACAGACATCGCACATTGTTGAAACAGTGTATATTAGCAATAAGAATGGCCATGTGCTTCACTGCCTAAAACCACAATGTGCTTCAAGTGACTTTCATTTCGCCTTTTAAAGTTTTTTTCATTTTCTTATTCCTTGAATTCCATTTAGTTAAAACAGTGTTATGTTAGTTTCAAGCATACAATAGATTGACTCAACAATTCCATATACACTACTCAGTGCTCATCATGACAAGTGCACTACTTAATACCCAACAATTCTTAAACGTGTCTCTCCATCCTGTCCACTCTGGTAACCAGTAGTTTGTTCTCTATAATTTAGAGTCTTTTTTCTTAATTTATCTCTCTCTTTCTTTCCCCTTTGGGTGTTATTTATATCTGTTTCACTTAGATCTCTGCTTCTTTCATTTGGGATAAATTTCTCTGTCTTCTCACGTTCTCTAAGTCTCTGTGCCTGTTTCTGTGCCAAAAAATATTGTAGCAATACAGACAGGCCATGTGCTTAACTGCCAGAAAACAACACTGTACCTGAAGCATCTTTGAGTGAGCTTCATAGATTTCTCCAGTAAGGAGGGTGCTTACACAATTCTGTATAAGAAGAAATGCCTATGTGTTTAACTGCCTGAAAAAGCTGTGTGTTTACCGAGGATCCCATTAACTTTTACGTTCATGTAGTGGAAAGTCTTCCTAAACTTCTTTGTATACATACAATGGAAGGGCTTTATGCTTAATGACCTAAAACTACACTGTTTAAAGGATTTGAGGGACCATTTAGAAATCGTTCCAATGGCTGTGATCATACGAGCCTGAAATTGCACTGTGCTTAATGCAGATGTCAATTAGCGTTTCAGATAAATGTAGTTAGAAGTGTTCTTAACCTCTCTGTAAACTCTAGGGAAGGGTCTTGGACCTAAGTGTCTGAAACTCCATTGTGCTTATAGCATCACTCGGGTAGCATCAGGTAGCATTACTCATCACATACATGTCATAGGATTTCTTGTTGAAACACTCTCAGCTGTAAAAAATGACCATGTTCTTAACTGCCTAAAACTCCCTGGTGCTTCAGGTGTTCTTCATGTAGTCTTTTACATAAGTCTCAAGGAGCTGTTATTGAAACACTCTGTCAATAAAGGGATCACCATTTTCTTCTCTGCCTATTATGCTTTGCATCAAGCCCAGTTCAAAAGATTTATGGATATAAACAGTCATAACTCTTCCGATTCTGGTGTAGAAGCACTGGAAATGCCCTTGCTCTGAAGTAGCTAATCTACATGGAGGTTAATGCATCTTTTGTGTCATTTATAATGGACATCTATGAAATTTTGTTTAAACCCTGTATTTTTAGCTGTAGGAAGTGCTTTTGTGTTTAATTGAAGACAAGAGACTATGCTTAAAGCATCTTTGAGTTAGCTTCTTAGATTTTTTCAGTAAGAAGTGTGCTTAGATCTTGATAAGCACTAGGGAATGCCCATGTGGTTTCTTAACTACCTGTAATACCTGTTTTCTCAATGAGGTTTCTAAATGTATCCTGAATAAAATGTTCTTAAACTGCATTAGATCAGCAATAGGGAAAGACCTTCTGTTCATCTGCCTAAAACTACACTGTACTTCAAACATTCTTGATGAACCCTCACATTTCTCTCATAGGAATCTTTGTTGAAACACTATATATTAGCAATAGAAAATGACCAAAACTATACTGTTTTTCATGTCACTTGCATGAGCCTCTTACCATTTAGTAAAAAGTGCTCCTGGGGTGCCTGGGTGGCTGAGTAAGTTGACTCTTGATGTCAGCTCAGTTCTTGATCAATTGGTGGGTTTGAGTCCCACGTCAGACCCTGCACTGACAATGTGAAGCCTGCCTGGGATTCTCTCTTCCTCTGTCTTTACCCTTTACCTTTTCTCCCACTTGCATGCATGCACTCTCCCTCTCCCTCTCAAAAATAATTATGAAAACAAAAAATAATTCTTTTTTAAAAGGTTCTCCTTAAATATCCTCCATAAATATTAGAGAAATGTCTTGTCTTTTTTAAAGTTTATTTATTTATTGAGAGAGACAGAGAGGGGGGAGACACACACACAGACAGAGAGAGAGAGAGAGAGAGAGAGA
Source organism: Herpailurus yagouaroundi (assembly GCF_014898765.1). NCBI lineage: Eukaryota > Metazoa > Chordata > Mammalia > Carnivora > Felidae > Herpailurus > Herpailurus yagouaroundi. The sequence continues at coordinate 12,867 of NW_024412446.1, read as the reverse complement.
AAATAGTGCACAACTGGGGCAGGAAAAGAAAGAGAGAATCCCAAGCAGACTCCACACCATCAGCACAGATCCCAAGGCCATCAACACAGAGCCTCATGATGGAATCAAACACGTGAATATTGAGATCATGACCTGAAACTAGATGAAGAGTCAGATGCTTAACTGACTGAGCCATGAAGGTGCTCAAGAAATGCCTTAATCTTAACTACCTTGAACCATAGTGTGCTTAAAGCTGCTGTCAATGAGCATTTTAGATGAATGTAGTAAAAAGATTCTTAACCACTCTGTATAAACCTTAAGAAAGAGTTTGTCCTCAACTGCTTGAAACTACACTTTGCATTAAGCATATTTCATGCAATGCTTGAGACAGCCAGTTTGCTAGGAGAGTCCCTTCATTCTCAACATTCTCCAATTCTCATCTCATAAAGAACACTGGTCTTCCATGTATCCGTTTTTACCCTTTGCTCAATTTTCACACGAAGTTATCCCTAAGGTCCAGAGTTGGGCTCTCTGAGGAATATGCCCTGTTGGAAGTGGGGAGTCTGGTGATGTCCTTGTAACTGTCGGGTAGGTGTCTCACAGCACTCTCTTTGAATTCTGTTTCAGACCAATATGGACACCCAGAGGTCAACTCCATGTGAAGGTGCCCAGCTTAGAAGGTTAGTGGGTAAGGTGAACCAGAGGTTTTGGAAGGGAGGTGGTCTCTTTTCTGGGGTGAGTGGAAATAGACATCTGTCCAGATTGATTCTACATTGGAAATGTAGAACATTGGCTTTCCTGGGGCCATTCCTTCCCATCGCTGTTTTTTCTAACCAGGTCTTTCTTCACACTTAGGAGCCATGAAGCTCTCACATACTCAGCCAGCACCCAGGAAGAGGCATGGAGTTCCCACTTTGGTCCTGTGGTCAGTGAGGGCAACCAGTGTCAAACATCCAAAGGGAAGATGGCCCATTAGTCCCTGAGCACACGGTGCTTGGCCAGTTGTGCTCTGGAAGGTGAAGGGGAGCCAGTTTGCCTCATTCGTCTGGCTGGTTGAGATTCCCTCTTGTTCACTAGCAGATATTTCACACATGGGCAATATGCTCCAGGAGCTGATGGATGCAAGAAGAGCCCTTTCCAGGAAGACAATGCCAGGTTCTGGTTCCAGACACCTGAGAAATAGCAAGGAGCACCCAACAACTACAGCCCAACCACTGCTGTTTCTATCCAATTATGGGAAAAGTGGGAAAGACAAAGCCACGGATTTCAGGCTCCTACTGCAGGAAGAATGCAGGTCTCTTGCTGACAGGGCTTCCAGGTGGAGCTTGTAGAAGACTCCCTTTGCTTAAGCTCTCAGGCTTTTAGTATTGGTGATACAGCCATACCACAGAAGATTGTGCTGGGTATTTCATTCTCAACATTCTCCCATTAACATCTCTAAGGAAGAACTCTGGCCATCCGTGGTTTTCCTTTACACACCATTGTCTTTTTGGGAAAACAATGTTCTGCATGGAATCCAAACAGAGACAGTGTCTCAGAGTAATATTCTCTGTTTCCAACTTGGGAGTTTGGTGGTATCCTTGTGACTGTGATATGGGTTTGGCATTGGGCCTTTCTCAATTTAGTTTCAGAACCAGGTGGACATAAGTTCTGTAGGACCTAGGGCATTTGAAGGTACCCAAAGGAGAATGTACCCAAAGGAGGCTAGTTCAGAGGTCTGGGTAGGGAGCCAGGATCCTGTTTGGGGTAAGAAGTGAAGTTATATATTTCCTTCCTGAAAAAGTATATGGACACCCAGAAGCCTGCCATTGTAAGAGGACCAGTGGAGAATGATTCTATGCTGGACCAGAGGTTGCTGGAGAGAGCTGACTTCCTCTACAGGCTGAGGGGAAATGAAGTAAGACATTCCCTTTCCAGATTAGCCTTTTTCCTATTTGGAATGTGGAGTTTTGGCCTCCTCCTCTTAGACATTTCCATCCCATTGCTGTGTTCCTATGTATATTTTTGTTCCCATATAGAAACCATAGAATTGTCACTGACTCAGGTGAAACCCTGGGGTAGGCCACATACTCTCATTCTGCTCCTACGCAGAGTCTGATGTCTCAGGAGACAACCTAGCCCTCCTGACCCTGAGCCCTCAGTGCTTATCAGGGAAGAGTATCATGGGACTGGGTAGTCACATGGAGCTCCTGCCCCTTATTGATGATGATACCCTCTTATGTAAGAAGAGATAGTCTGTAGGTGTGCAGCATGCTCCATGACCTCATCAGTGCACAAGAAGCCTTCTGAATAAACATTGCCCCTGGGTCTTGTTCTCACCTCTTGATTATCAGATGGAAGCATATTCTCCATATCTCAGAACCACTGCTGCCCCTATCTACTGATATGATGAGCAGCATACCAGAAGCCAAGGTTGCCCTCTATTTCTTAAGGGAGAAGGTGGGTCTTTTGCTCAACAGGGCTTCAAAGGGCATCCTTTGGAACACTCCTGTAGCCAAAGCACACAAAAGATTTGTGATTTGTGGGCAAGCCAGCTTGTGAATACATAGTGTTAGGTTCTTCTAAACATGATCCAATCTCATACTTCATGAAGGACTCTGGCCCTCAGTGTATCAAGATATATGACATTGCTTTATTCATCACAGTTGGTCATGTGTCTCATAGAAACTCAGCCCTTCAGGATATTACCTCTGGCTTGCAATTGCCCAATGTGGACCAGCACTTGTGACTGTGGGAGAGATGAAGCCAAAAGGGCCCTGGTATTTTGATGTCGGGACCACATGGGCATCCAGAACCCTAGGGCACTGGAAGGGTTCCAGCTGAGAGCTATTTGTGTAGAGGCTGGGCCAGACATATAAGAAGGGAGCAGGCCTCCTTGCTTGGGCTAGAAGAAATGAAGTTAAACATCTCTTTCCACACTGATCACATTACCATTATATGGAAATATTGAACACAATTTGGTCCTGGCTGCAGCCATTCTCTCTCCTTTTTTGTGTTTTTGACTGTCTCCTCATTTACACTTAGGAAACATGGAGCCATCACTCACTCAGCTGGCACCCTTAGGGAGGCCACAAACTCTGACTCTGCTCCAATGCTCAGTGAGAGCTATTAGGCTCTGTTCTACCAAAAGAAAGGGTGCTTGGTGCTTGGTCTGCCATGCTATGGAGGGTTAAAGGTAGCCAGCTTGCCTCCCTGACCTGGATTATTGAGTTGCCTTCATTCTGAGCAGTGTGTCCATGGGCAGTATGAACCAGGAGGGAGGTCTTTGCTAGGAATTTGGAAACCAAGTCCTTGTTGCAGATTCCTGAACAAAGACCCATCAGAGCCCAATAGATCCAGCTCAAGCACTGCTGCCTCCCACAACTGTTGGGAAAAGAGGCAGGGATATACAAAGCCAGAACTCACTGGCTCCTCAATAAAGAATGCAGGCTTCTTGTTGACAGGGCTCCAAGATGTAGTCCTTCAGAGGTCTCCCTTGGCCTAAATCCACAGACTTTTCTTATTCCAGATACAACCTGGTTGATAGATACTGCCCTAGTTACTTCATTCTCAGGTTTCTCTAAATCTCATGTGTGATGAAGAACTCTGGAAGTGTGTGTCTCCATGGTCACCCTTTAGTCCTTTTGATGAAGATGGTTTGCATGGAAACTCTTTTGAGACAGTGTCTTACAGTGTTATCCTCTTGTTTCAGCTTGGGCTTCTGGTGGTGTCCTTTAAAAAAAATTTTTTTAATGTTTATTTTTGAGAGAGAGAGAGAGAGACAGAATGCAAGCGGAGGAGGTGCAGGCAGAGAGGGAGACACAGAATCCTAAGCAGGCTCCAGGCTCAAACCCATGGACCGCGAGATCATGACTTGAGCTGAAGTTGGATGCTCAACTGACTGAGCCACCCAGGCACCCCTGGTGGTGTCCTTTTGATGGTGATTAAGATATTGCATTGGACCCTTCTGAATTTGGTTTCAGAATGATGTAGCCCTCCCAAAACCCAGAATGTGTGCAGGTACTTAGGGAGAATGCTTGTGGGTAGGCTAAACTAGAAGTTGAGGGTGGATCCTGCCTCTTGTGTGGGACAAGGGGAAGGGAAGTTCGTGGTCTCCTTCCTGGTTTCCCCCTGTGCCCATTTGAATGCACACCTTTGACTCATCTTGTTGTCATTCCTCTCCTATTTCTGCCTTAACTTGGTCTCAGTTCATACAAGGAGACCTTGTGTCTGTCCCCTACACTACACAGGTCCCAGTGTAGAGGTGAGTTTGAAACCTTTCTGAGAAAACACAGGTTTCTCATATTCTGATATCCCAGAGGACAGCTAGCCCCCCTCTTCCTGAGCCCTTGGTGCTGGGTAGGTTCCATATCGTGCCACATGGTACCACATGGACCCCTGCCCCTAATGGATAGAGCTACCCTCATTCAAAAGAACAGTTTGTGACTGTGCAGCACACTCCAAGCCATGATTGGCACATGAAATGCCCTTTGAATAAATAGTGCACCAAGGCCCCATTACCATCTCTTGATTGTCACATGGAAGCACACTCTTCATATCTCAGAGACCCTGATGCCCCTCTCGAAGGATACGATGGGCAGAAGCACACCAGAAGCCAACATTCTCCTCTATTTCTTGAGAGAGAAGGTGGGCCTCCTGTTCACAGGGCTCCAACGGGTATCCTTTTGAGCACTCCTGTAGCCAAAGCCACCAAAAGGTTCTTGTGATTCCTGAAAAAGCCAGCTTGCAAATACATTGAGCTAGTCAGGTTCTTCTAAACATGATCCAATTCCCATCCTTCATGAAGAACTGTGGCCTTCAGAGTATCCAGTTTCATGACATTGCTTTTATTATCCATCAAGGTTCATCTTGGGGTCCAACAAAATTAGTATTTCAGAGTACTATCTGCAACTTGCAGATGTTCAAAGGGACAAGCCCTTCTGACTGTGCAACAGGCAGAGCCCAAGTGGCTCTGGCCTTTTGTTTTTAGGACTACATGGATATCCAGAACCCTAAGGCATCAGATTCGGCCCAGTCGAGAGCTGTTTGTAGGGAGGCTGGTGAAACGTGTTAGCGGGGAGCTGGCTTCCTTGCTTGGCCCAGGGAAATGAAGATAAACACTCCATTCCACATTGATCGCATTCCCATTGGATGGAAATATTGAACGCCCTTTGGTCCTGACACTAGCTATTCCCTCTCCCTTCCTGTGTTTCTCACTGCATCTTCATTCACGCTTAGGTGGCATGGAGCTGGCAGTAGCTCAGCCTTCAGGCACTGAAGGATGGACATCAGGTTCCCAGTTGGTCCTATGCTCAGTAACAGACATCCCCATCATATATCCCAAAGAAGAATAGCTCTCTTATCCCTGAGCTTGGTGCATGGTTTTTTGTAGCAAGTGGTGGGGGGAAGGGAGCCAGCTGGCCTGCTTGCTCTGCTTGATTGTGCTGCCTTCCTTCTGAAAAGCAGACAGTTCACACAGGAGCAGTAGGCTCCAGCAGAGAAAGAACCCTTTACAGGAAGAGGGCATCAATGCCTCTTTCCACACCCTGGAGTCACAGCTGGGGGCAACTCCCAGTTAAAGTACTGTCACTGCTTCCTTGACTCAATGATGGAAAAAGCAAGAAAAGCAAAGTCCTAGGGCCCTCTAGGTCCTTCTGAAGGAAGAAGGCAGGCCTGTTGCTGACAGGGCTCCCAGATGGAGATTCTAGAGGGCATTTTTGCCTAAGCCCTCTGGTGTTTCTTTTTCTTCCAATAGCCAGCCCAGTTGCCAAGAGCTGGTGCTGAACACTCCCTTCTCTATAGAAATCACCAAGTTCTGCAGAGCTCTAGCCTTCTTTATACACCATGACACATTTCTGATCTCATGTAGAAACAAGGCACTTCCCACGATCAATTCAGAGTCAGTGTCTCAAGAGTTCTATCCTCTACCTTCCACATGGGACTCTGTTCCACTCCTGCCTGGGGGAGAAGTTTTGCCACAGGGTTCATTCGTCAATTTATAGGGTTTCAAAAGTTTGTGGCCATTAAGGGGCCCAGAGTATTTGAAGGGGATGAGCAGAGGATGAAGGGGATGAGACCAGAGATGTCGGCAGGGATCTGGCCTCCTTCTGGGCTAAGGGCAAATGAAGCAAGCCATCTAGGTTCCAGGTGGATCCCCATTCCCACTGAAAATGTGAAAATTTGGCCTACGTGGCGCCCATTTCATCCCCCTTACTGTATTTCTGACAATTTACTTTTTACTTCCTTAGGAGCCATAGAGCCATCAAACACTCACCTGGCACCCCTTGGGTACCCGCAAACTCTCTGCTCTTGTGCTCAGTGAGAACCATCAGGCTCTGTTCTACCAAAGGAAAGAAGGCCTTTAGTCCTTGAGTGTTTGGTGCTTGGTGCTTGACCTGCCATGCTATAGATGCTGAAAGGGAGCCAGCTTGCTTCTCTGACCTGGATGATTGAGTTGCCTTCATTCTGAGAAGCAGTTTGCACATGGGCAGTGTGAACTGATAGGGGGTCAGCATTGGAAGAGTCCTTGCCAGGAATTAGGGAACGAAGTCATTGTTGCTGATTCCTCAGCAAGATCCTTCAGAACCCCATAGCTACAGCTCAAGCGCTGCTGCTTCCTTCAACTAATGGGAAAAGTGGTGGGGATAGACCAAGTCAGAAATCCCTGGCTCAAGAAAGAAGGCAGTCTTCCTGCTGACAGGGCTCCCAGGTGTAATCCTTCAGAGTGCTCCCTTGGCCTCAGCCCACAGGCCTTTCTTATTCTGAATACAACCTGGTTGGGAGGAGACAGCGCTGGGTACTTCATTCTCTAGTTTCTCCATGTGTGACAAAAAACTCTGGCAGTGTGTGTCTCCATTGCCACCCCTGAGCCCCATGAGTTTTCATGGAAACTATTCAGAGAGTGTGTCAGAAGAATGTCATCTTCTTCTTTCAACTTGGGGGTTTGGTGGTGTTTTTGTGATGATGATAGAGGTGTTGCATTGGGCCATTCTCAATTTGTTTTCAGAATGATGTGGTCTTCCCCAAACCCAGGGTGTGTGCAAGTGGCTAAGGAGAATGCTTGTGGGTAGGCTAAGCCAGTGGTTTCCTACGAGGAAAATGCCAGATACTGACATTTGTGGTACAACACTGTGGGAAACCCATTCAACTAACATATTGCTTCACTAAGTTAAAAATGTTTAAAAACCTTTGCAAGAAATGAGAAAAATGTAAAAGAATACTGTGGAGAAACCATCTTTCAACTGTCATTCTGTTTCACTAATTAGAAGTGTTTGAAAGCCTATGTGGGTCCTGTGTGGAAAGTGCCACATACTGACAACTGCGGAAACTGAGGAAACCATCTTTCAACTACCATCTTGTTTCACTAATTTAGAAGTGTTTGAAAACCTATGCGGAACATAGGCATGAAAGTGCCAGATAGTGACATCTGTGAAACAACACTGTGGAGAAACCATCTTTCAACTAACATGTTTTATCACTAAGTTAGAAGTGTTTGAAAACCTATGCGTGGCTTATGTGGAAAGTGCCATATACTCAATTCTTTGAAAAGCCACTGGGGAGAAAGCATCTTTCACCTAACATCTTGTTTCACAAAGTTAAAATAGTTTGAAAATCTATGCATGACCTACAAGGAAAATGCCATATATACAACCCTGTGAAACTACACTCTGGGGAAACCATCATTCACCTAAAATCTAGTTTCACTAAGTTATGTGTTTGAATACAGATGCAGAACCTAGGAAGGTAGTGCAATATACGCAACTCTGTGAATCAACAATGTAGTGAAATAATCTTTCAACCACTATTCTGGCTTCACTCTGTTTGTGTTTGAAACCACTTACAGGACCAGTACAGAAAGTTCCATATACTCCACTCTGTCAAACAAAACTGTGGTGAAACACTTTTTCAACTAACATCTGATTTCACTGAGAACTGTTTGAAAAACTATGTGGGGCATACACGGTAAGTGCCATATACTAAACTCTGTGAAACAACACTGGGGAAAGCAGCTTTCAACTAACATCTCGTTTCACTGTGAGAAGTATTTGAAAAACTATGCAGGTTCTATGCTGAAAATGACATGTACACAATTCTGTCAACTGCACTTTACGTAAATCATTTTTCAACCAACATCTTGTATCGCTAAGGTAGAAGTGTTTGAAAATCTAAGTGGCAAATGATGTGGAAGGTGATTTATACTCAACACTGTGAGAGAATACTGTTGATAAAAGATTTTTCAACTAATATATCACTAAATTAGAAGTGTTTGAAAAGCTATGTGGGGCCTATGCCGAAAGCGCCATATAGTCAAATCTGTGAAACAACACGCTGGTGAAACTATCCTTCAATTAACATCTGGTTTCAATAAGTGGCAACTCTGAAAAACTATTCAGGATCAACATGGTAAGTGCCATATACTCACTTGTATGCACTGTGTAACAACACTGTTGGGTAACCATCTTTCATCTGACAACTCATTTCCCTAAGTTACAGGTGTTAGAGAAATTTGCGAGGCCTATGCTGAAAGGGCCATATACTCAACTCTGTCAAACTGCACTTTCTGGATACCATCTTAAACGAACACTTCTATCACTGTTAGATGTGTTTGAAAACCTATGAGGGAATGATGTGGAAATTGGCATATACTGAACACTCTGAGAGAATACTGTGGAGGAACCAACTTTGAACTAACATCTTCTTTCACTAAGTTTGAAGTGTTTGAAAACCTATGGGGGTCTTATGTGGGAAGTGCAATATACTAAATTCTGTGAAACAAAACTGTGGTGAAACCATCTTTCAACTAACATCTGGTTTCACAAAGTTACAAGAGTTTGAAAACCTTTGCATGACCTACATGGAAAGAGCCATATACTCAACTCATATACGCAATGAAACATTGGGAAAATCATCTTTGAACTAACATCTCCTTTCACTAAGTTAGAAATTTTAAAAAACCCATGCGGTGCTTATGCAGAAAGTGCCATATACTCAATTCTGTCAAACAAAACTCTGGTGAATCCATCTTTCAACTAACATCTTGTTTCACTGAGAACTCTTTGAAAACCTTTGTGGGGCCTATGCAGAAAGTGACATGTACTCAACTGTGTCAAACTGCACTTTGGGGAAACAATCTTTCAACTGACATCTTGTATCATTACGTTTGAAGTGTTTGAAAACCTAATGCAGAGAACAATTAGGAAAATGACATATACTCAACACTATGAGACAATACTGTGGACAGACCATCTTTCTCTTAACATCTTGAATCACTAAGATAGAAGTGTTTCGAAAACTATTCAGGGAACCAGTGACTTATATTCCACATTGTGAGCAAATACTGTGGACAAACCTTAAGTAAATTCTTGTTTCACTAAAAAGTGAAAACGTATGCGGGGAGTAGGTGGAAGGTACCAGATACTCACTTCAGTGAAAAAACAGTATGAAGAATGCATCCTTCAACTAACATCTGGTTTCACAAAGTGGAAGTAGTTTGAAAACCTATGTATGACCTACATGGAAAGTACCATATATGCAACTTTTGCAGCAACAATATGGGGAAACCATGTTTCACCTAAAACCTACTTTCACTAAGTTACAAATGTTTGAATACATATGCAGGGCCTAGGCGGGTGCCATGTACTCCACTCTGTGAAAAAAGGTGGTGAAACATTCAACTAACATTTGATTTCATTTTGAGAACTTTTGAAAACCCATGTAGGTCCTATTAAGAGAGTGCAGTATACTCAACTCTGTGAAACCCTGGGGAAATTATCTTTCATCTATCACCTTGTTATATTGTTAGCAGTTGTTTGAAAAGCTATGCTGATCCTCTGAGGAAAGTGCCTGAGACTCAACTTTGTGAAACAATACTGTGGTGAAATGGTCTTTCCTCTGGCATCTGGTTTCAGAAAGGTAGAATTGATTGAAAACCCTATGGCGGGTCTACAGGCAAAGTGGCATATACTCAACTCTGACACAGCACTGTGGGGAAATCATCTTTCACCTAAAACCTCCTTTCACTAAGTTAGAAATGTTTGAATACACATGCGGAGCCTAGGAAACTAGGGCCTTAGGCTCCATTCTCTGACACAAACTGGTGAAACATTCTTTCAAGTAACACCTGATTTCATTAAATGAGAACTCATTGAAAACCTATGCAGGGCCTACATGGTATGCGTCATATACTCAACTGTATGAAACACTGTGGGGAAAGCATCTTTCAACTAACATCTTATTTTACTAAATTAGAAGTCTTTGAAAAGCTATAAGGAGCCTAGGCCAAAGTGCCAAGTACTCAAATCTGTCAAACTACACTGTGAAAACCAACTTTCAACTAACATCTTATATCACTAAGTTAGAAATGTTTGAAAACCTATGCAGGGAATGATGTGGAAAGTGAGCTTTACTCGACACTGTGAGAATACCGTGGACAAACCATTTTTCAACTAACATCTTGTTTCACTAAGTTAGAAGTGTTTGAAGACCATTGCGTGGTTTACGCAGAATGTGCCGTATACTCAACTCAGTGAACAGAGTGGAGAAAGAATCTTTCACCTACTATCTGGTTTCACAAAGTTAAAATGTTTGAAAACCTATGCATGACCTATGTTGAAAGGTCCATATACTCTCAACTTTGTGAAACAACACTCTGGGGGAAATAATCTTTTACCTAAAACCTGCTTTCATGCAGTGTGAAATGTTTGAATACACATGCAGCGGTGTATACACATGCAGGTGGATAGTGCCATATACTCCACTTTGTGAAACAATGCTGTGGTGAAACAATCTTCCAACTATAATGCAGTTTCACCAAGTGAGAACTCATTGAAAACCTATGCAGGGCCTATAGTGTACCATACACTCAGTTCTGTCAAACTGCACTTTGCAGAAACCATCTTTAAACTAACATCTTGTATCACTTAGAAGTGTTTGAAAACCTATGTGGGGAACGATGTGGAAAGTGATATATAGTCAACACTGTGAGAGAATACTCTGGGCAAAACATCTTTCAAGTCACCACTTTTTCACTGAGCTATGCACAGACCAGACGGAAAGTGCCAGACTCTCAACTATGCAGAAAAAACACTGTGGAGAAAACATCTTTCAACTAACATCTTGTTTCACTATGTTATAAGTGTTTGAAAACCTATGTGGAGCTTATGCAGAAAGTGCCATATACTCAACTCTGTGAAAAAACACTGTGGAGAAAGCAATTTTCACCTAACGTCTGTTAAAATAGTTAAAATAGTTTGAAAAACTATGAATGACCTATTTGGAAACTGCCATATACTCAACTCTGTGAACCAACACAGTGGCAAATCTTTCAATTAACATCTTGAATCACTAAGTTAGAAGTGTTTGAAAATGTATGTGGGGAACGATGTGGAGAGTGACATACACATGACACAGTGAGAGAATACTGTGGAAAAACCATCTCTCTACTAACATCATGTTTCAATAATTGAGAACTGTTTGATACCTATGCAGGGCCTACAAGATCAGTGCCATATAGTCAACTGTGTGAAAGGACACTCTGGGAAAACCACCTTTTAACTAACGTCTTGTGTCCCTCAGTTAGAAGTGTTTGAAAGCCTGAGGGGACTAGGCAGAAAGTGCCACCATATACTCAACTCTGTCAAACTGCACTCTGGGGAAACCATCTTTCAACTAACATACAACCACACAACATACAAAGTAAACAAAAACACCACACATATATCACACACACATACCACAATACACAAACATACAACACACAAATACTAAACATTTATGAAATATACACCACAAACCACCACAAGTACGTTATGCTCAAGACATAGCATACATACACGCACAGCCTACACATACCACACACCTTGCACACCGCATTAGCCACATTAATACTTCATACACGCCTATGTTACACATACACCATGTACACATACATACATTACACACACCATATATACACCACACAGTCACCATGCATATGCTACAAACATATCCAAAACAGATCACACATACCCCACACACCCACGGTTATAACCTTCCCACAGTATTACCACATTCAACACATATACAGCACAATTTCCAAAAAAACCACCTCTCATATACCACACAAATACACTCCACATACATAAAACACACACACAAAACCTAGACCACATATCCAGAAGACAGATGTCACCTCCTTTACACATAACCTACACATACACCACACACAATGTACATATAGATAGAAACTTATGTGACACATATACCACAGAGCTACACCATTCTTACACCGAACACACAGCAGCAGATTCTACAAAAACATCCCTCGCATGACACACGAATACCACACAAACACCTCATCCATTCACCACATACACATCACACAGATAACTTCCACACACTGTTTACCTCACACAATACACATTCCACACACACAGCACACACACACACATACACACCCTACACACATATACCACACAAACACACTCATGTACACCATATACACGCCATATACCACACACAGCACATACTACACAGATACCACATCTACAACAAACACACCATGATAATCCATACATATATGACTTACACAAACCACACACACCACACTTATATTACACAAACTCGACCTGTATGCCACACCATAACGCCACGTGCACCACATACAACACACACACCATACAAAGACCACACACGAACATACATTATATGTGGAGCATACATACGTGACATATATAGTACAATCACAACACATATACCACGTTAACAGTACACAGAAAGACACACACACCGTGCTCACCACACAAATGTCATACACAGACACAAACCACATATACAACATACATACCATCCATACAGAACAGTATTATGCTCTCAACCACAACCACTCCAAATGTATACCACACACACCTCACACTTACCCCTCACACACCC
>NW_024412445.1:9615722-9629703 GCF_014898765.1 Herpailurus yagouaroundi | reverse complement strand
ATAGGGCCCCAGTCAGCTCCATCACACATATTGGTGTGGGTCTGGGCTCCCTGCTCATCCTGGGCAATCTTGACTGGTTTGAGCCAGGACTCAGACACACGGATAGAGCCTCCAATCTCCTTTTCCAATCGGAAAACAGCCCAACTCAACACCTGGCGACAGTGAGGGATGAGGCAGAAAGTTGATCATGGGCAAGAGGACAAAGATGACCCAGCAGAGACGCAGCCCTGCCAGCAGAGCCTTCCACAGGCCAGGGTGACTTTCCCTGCAGTGCCCCCACTGAGAACCTGGAGTTTTTCTACCCCGATCAGAGGAATAAAGTGAGACTCAGGGAGTTGGTGACTTTCCCTAGACTCAAAACCTCAAGGACTGAATCACACTGGGCTGTGAAGGGCAGGGTGCTCACCTCATAAACAACACTTCCAGAACCTGCTGGGTGGTAGTAAATGTTGAGTACGTGCCCAAGAAGGTGGCGACGTACGTGGGGTCTCTCCTCAGGAAGGCGGGCACGAGGTGCTCCACTCGCTGCTTCAGCAGGCCTGCATCGATGGTCCACCCCACACAGTTCTCATTCTCATTCCTGGGTGTTACCTTTGTACCCTGAGCTAGAACACAGGAAGGACATAGAATCAGACACAGCACTATGGCCAACAGGAGGGTTGGAGTCCAGAATGCAGACCAAATCCCCAGACCCCAGTGACTTGTGGCAAGCCTGAGACCTGGGTGCCCAGAGTAGGAAAAAGGATCCTGGCATTCACACGAGAATTTGAGGTGGGAAATGACTGGACACATTAGGATCTCAGGTCAGATTGTTAGATGAGTATGCACAGCACCTCCCTGCATTAACAGCAGTGTCCCTGTGATTTCTAACAGCACAGTGCATTCTGGGGATCCGAAGACAGGGACTTTACCTGGCAAAGGTTGGATCAGGATAATAGAACATGTAGGATGTTCAGTGCAGCACTGTGACATGGCAAGAGAAGGGAATCCTGTCACAGTCCCACATTTGTGAAGGGCTGAATGGGTGAGGAGGTGAGTGGTCTCATTTCCAGAATGTTGTCTAGGTGGTAAGGCCCTTGCTCCTGATCTGGGGCGTGTTCCTTGGCAACCAAAGTGCAGAACAGCAGACATAATGCCATGAGCCCCATATCCCTGTGGCTAAAAATCCCCCTGCTCATCGTGATCATGTGCCAGACTTGGAGAAGGTGTGGAAGGATGGTCAGGCCATCAGGGACACGTTGGAAGAGGAGTTTGGAAAATATGCAAACATCCTCTTTGTTCCCATGGAGGGAACAAAGTGGTGGCCAAATGATCATACTAATGAAGCACAGTGTCTTCCTGGCCTCGAGGAGATGGAGTTGGCAGCTTTAAAACCTTGGCTTGGTTGTAGGATACCATAGACGTCGGCCAGGGGGAACACAGTGGCAAGCATGAGAAGGTAAATCGTGAATGAGATATACAGTCCAAGATGCCCACACTTCCCCTCTCTCAAGGTATATTCAATTTCAAACATAGTGTATTTCATCAAGTCCAGCTTGAAGCAGGGCGATGGAATCCAAGCAGAGATCCAGCAGAGATGGCACTCAAGGTGCAAAGCAACTTTCCTATCCCAGGGGAATGTCCCATTCTAAATTTTAGGAGGTAATTCCTTTTTTTGTTGTCATAGGACTTGGTGTTGTCAGCAGGAGAGCAAGTTAATCTTATGTACGGTCACGGTAAAGGCTGTTTCCCACAGCTTTTACTTTTATTAGGGTGCTGGATATCTCGGTGGGGGGCTCTAGTCTATCATAGGGAGTAATAGGCCCTGCTGGTCGATCATTCCAATGTGTTAAGGTTGGAGCAGTATTTTAGGCCACTAGCCAAGATGGTTTTGCTTGTTACTTTCATATTTAATTTAATTTGTTAGTTTAATATTCTTTTTTTTTCTTTTTACCAGCCCTGCCGTTTGTGAGTTATAGGGTAGGTAAAACCTCCATTCAGAGTCATGTTCTTTTGCCCAGTTTTGCATATTATACTTTTGAAAGGTGACTCCCACTTTTGAAAGGTGTATATTTTATGAAGGCATCCATACATAGTTTCCAGTTTCTCGAATCCCCTAATGGTGGCGGCCTGGTTTGCATGGCAGCAAGGGAAAGCTTGGGTTAGGCCAGATGCAGTGACCACAGAAACCAGGGTGTATTTAGAACATTCACTCAGAGGAAGAGGGCTGATCGAATCAACCGGCCAATGTCTTCTTGGTTAGGAATTCCAGTGAATGGCTCCAGATGCTTTTGGCAGTTTCCTTGGACATTGTTTAGAACTCACAGGACAGGCTGTTACTGCGTTACCCACGTCAATGTACTTCAAGGTAATTCAGCATTCCTAGCAATATGCCATTCCATCTGGGCACTGCAGTGGCCACTCTTTCTACGCACCCATTCTAATGGAGTTCAGTAGTTAAAGCTTGTACTTTAGTACAAGTAGTTAAAGCGTGAGCTTTCTGACTGCCAGGAGGTGTCAGTGTCTTATACGCTGGTACAGTGAAAACAGTGAGGTCCGCCTTAGGCTCTGGCAGACAGACCCAAATGTCTTTCCACATATTTTGACTCCATAAGGGCTTATTCATAATCATCAAAGCACTTGGCTTTCCATTGTCTGAGCCCTCTGGTTAATACCTTTAGAAAAGCCCAGCTGTCAGTGCAAAGGGTTAACAGCCTGACTGCTGCTTTCAACCCACTGGCTGCTATGGTTTGTTCCTGTTCTCATCCAGATGGTGTCGATGTTGGGCTGAATACTGATCACAGACCATGTGAGTAGATGTCCTCAGTATACCAGGTATCAGTGGGAATCACTCCTACCCACTCTTTCTCGGCTGCATTAGGAATAGGTGTGGGGCATCTGGAGGTTCTATACAGGGCCTGGTAGTGCCTGCACATCTAGAGACACTGGGCAGTGGACAGGGACTCCTCTGCTGAAAACAGGCATGCCACTTAGTCAAAGTAGGGGTTTGAGCCATAGCAGAGATGGGTCGATGAAAAATAGTTTTCATCTTCTCCTGCACAGTCATGGAAGTTCTCATCCCAGTGTGTTCTACAGTGAGAGGCTCCACCTGGAGGAGAGCTGTGTACATTGGCTAAAAACCATTGTTCTCTTGAGGGTATGTCAGATTTTGACCAAAATGCTAGAGGTACTCTCTCCTCTTACTGTCCCTGCCACAGTGCCAACCCATGCCTCTGGAGTCAAAGACACGTCTAATCCAAAAAGGAGCCCTGTTGGACAAATGCCCAGAGCTTTAATCTGCCTTACTATTATTTTTTTAATGTACCATTTTAAACATTCATTTCTTTAAAAATGTGTATTTATTTTTGAGAGAGTGGGGGGGGGGGAAGAGCGTGAGGTGGGGAAAGGCAGAGAGAGAGGGAGACAGAATGGCAAACAGGCTCCAGGTTCTGAGCTGTCAGCACAGAGCCCAATGAGGGGCTTATACCACGAACCATGAGATCATGACCTGAGCTGAAGTCAGAAGCTCAACTGACTGAGCCACCCAGGCGCCCCATGCCTTACTATTATTTTTACTTTCTCAAAGGTGGCTTGCTGTTCTGATCCCCTATCCCATATATGTCCTTTATTCATCAGATGCGTTAAAGTATAGAGGCACTGTGCCAGGTAGAGAATAAAAGTCCTCAAAAACCCCCAAGCCCCTACAAAACCTTGTGCCTCTTTCACATTCTTAGAGTTTGGGTGGACTTGCATCTTATAAATCACAGCTTCTGGAACAATATGAGTCTTATCTGACTAGATGATAACTCAAACCTTATGTGAGTGCCTGTTGCCTGAATTTTCTATGGGTTTGTTGTATATCATTTCTTTTGCAGATGTTCCAGCAAAGCCCGCAAGGTGTCCTGGAGTAGAGGCAAATCTTTACGTGTTAAAATTATATCATCAATATAATGATCCTGTCTCACCTATGTGGGAAAGAGAACAGAAGAAATAGGTCCCCAGCTACCATCCATGACATATGGTGGGGGGGTGGTTTGAAAGTTCATCATTGTCCCTTCCACATGAAGCCAAGTTAACCTTAGTTACCAGAAACCTTTACTCACCAAAGCCTTTTTTTTAAAAAATGAATTTCCTAAATGACTTTTGCAAGGACACTTTTTTTTTTTTGACAAAGCATTAGAGTAAAACAGCTACTATCTGCAAATAACAAATAACAAAAGACTTAAAAATGGCCAGAATTAAAGATTTTTTGAGAGGTCATTATAATGCAGTTGAAAAGCTAGCTGCTGTAGTGGTCTGTATGTTAAAGTCTTCCCCCACCCCACTTGTATTTTCTTCAGTCTCTGTCGGCAGTGTTTTGATTATCTGCTGGGGTGTTTACATTTCAAAGACATGTTAAGATTTACAACTTCAAAGGACCTGGAAAGAAAGAAGTTTTCTCCTAAAGGTTTGGGGGATACGTGTTATTTAAAATTTTCCTTTGTATTAGAGATTCTGTTTCTTCATCAATTACCACAACATCCTCTTCTTTACTTTCGTCACTTCTTTATAGAGATTCCACCTTTATAGAGATTCCACTAAAAGGTGGATGACTAATTAGTCATTAGTCAAGGTCAATGACTAATGACCTTGTCATTAGTGCCTAGATCTTTAGTCCATGGCAGATTGCATTGCAAAATGGCATGCTAAAGTCTCCTACTATCATCCTGCTCTACCATTTTGTCTGCCAGCCCCGAAGCTATCATGGTGGTGGGCACTCTCATGTCCTCTTCTGATCTTAGCTCATCTTTTAACTTCCTAACATGGCTTTAGCCTCCAGTTGGACATCGCGGCTGGCCAAAGTGTCCACAGTAGAGGCCAGCCCACTGGGGCTACCATGAGCTTCCTTTCTCTGACACACTGCACAAGGTGTAGTTCCTTTAACAAGCACATTAGACCCAGTGGTGTTCTGAGGCCATCCCATCTTTGTGTGGCCATCTACAAGTATCTGACATAGGGTCCTCTCTCCCCACAGAGAGGTCAATGGCCCACTTGGGATTTCCCCTCCAGATGTCTCTTTCTCAAGGCCCATTCTTCGGTCTCCTGCCTAACTTACCAATTGTTGGTTCATAACCCTCCGAGAAGTTTCCAGGTATCACCTGACACTGGTCTTCATATACAGAAGGCAGAGAGAAACCAAAGGAAGAGGCAGGCCACTTCAGGTTGGTAGGTGGCAGTTTTAATAAGCAAAAGGAACTTACATTTGAGATTTCTCTTAGGTGGTAGCAAGGCAGATGGATCCCTGCACCCACTCACTAAACCCTACAAGTTTCTAAAGAAACGGAACTGGGCCCAGTCACATGTACCACGTAGATGTTTTCAACACCAAATCACCATCTTACGGCTATGTCCTTGGAGTAGCCTCGGAATGGGAAAGGCCGTTAGAATACACACCACAAGGAGAGGAGAAAGGTGTGAAACCTCTGAGGGCCTGAAGTCTGGCTCACAGGTCAACTGAAAACCACATCTTTTTGATGACATTTCACAACAATTACCTGTGCATTTACTTTTATTAATATTTCATTCCACCATGTGGCTTTAAGCTGCTATTTCTTTCATTTCACCTTAATTGACTATATTGAGCATTTCTCTTTTTATTTTTTTTCAACTTTTTTTATTTATTTTTGGGACAGAGAGAGACAAAGCATGAACGGGGGAGGGGCAGAGAGAGAGGGAGACACAGAATCGGAAACAGGCTCCAGGCTCTGAGCCATCAGCCCAGAGCCCGACGCGGGGCTCGAACTCACGGACCGCGAGATCGTGACCTAGCTGAAGTCGGACGCTTAACCGACTGCGCCACCCAGGCGCCCCTGAGCATTTCTCTTTTTTATTGAAATGTATTTGACATAAAAAGTTGTGCACATGTAAGGTGTACAATGTGTTGATTTGAGACATTTATATACAGTAATTTAATTGCCATTGTAATGATAGCACATCTATCTCATCATATAACTTTAATTTCTTTTTGGGATGGAAATACCTAAGATCTGGTCTTTGGCAAGCTTGGTTATTATAGGGCAATATTATTGTTGTTTCACTATCCTATGAATTAGATCTCCTGGACTTATTTGTCTATTGGTGTCAAATCTGTACATTTAAACAACATCTGCCCTATTCTCCCAACCTCAGCTTCTGATAACCTCCATTTACTCTGTTTTTATGAATGTGATTTTTTTTGGATTCCACATATATGTTATATTATACTGTATTTGTCTTTCTCTGTCTGCTTTACCTTACTTAGCATAATTTCCTCTAGGCCTATCCATACTATTACAAACGGCAGGGTATCGTTCTTTCTTATGGCTAAATAATATTCCATTATACACTTATACTGCATCTTCTTTCCCCATTCATTCATCGACAGGCACTTAGATGATTTCCATATCTTGGTTATTTTGAATAATGTTACAACAAACATGAGTGTACATATTTTCTTTGATATCCTGTTTTTTTTTTAAATTTTTGTTTTTTTTCAACGTTTATTTATTTTTTGGGACAGAGAGAGACAGAGCATGAATGGGGGAGGGGCAGAGAGAGAGGGAGACACAGAATCGGAAACAGGCTCCAGGCTCCGAGCCATCAGCCCAGAGCCCGACGCGGGGCTCGAACTCCCGGACCGCGAGATCGTGACCTGGCTGAAGTCAGACGCCTAACCGACTGCGCCACCCAGGCGCCCCTGATATCCTGTTTTTAATTCCTTTGGGTGGGTATACACCCTGAAGTGTCAATATTAAATCATATTTTAATTCTATTTTTTTAATTTTTTGAGGAGGGTCCATTCTTCTTCTATAGTGGCTGAACACATTTACATTCCTGCAGACATGTCCAAGGATTTCTTTTTCCCCACATCTTAGCCAATGTGTGTTACCTGTTGCCTTCTTGATGACAGCCATCTTAACATGTGTGAGGTGAGGTGATATGTACTGTAACTTTGATTTGCGTATCCCTGATGACTTGTGATGTGACTTTCATCTATGTGTTAATCATTTGGATGTCTTTTTTGGATAATGTTTATTAGGTTCCTCACTTCATTTTTTTTCATTGAGTTGTCATAGTTATTTTTGTTGTAGTAGTTACTGTTATTGTTGTTACTGAATCATGTAAGTTCTCTGTATGTTTTGTATATTAAAACCTTACATAATATATAGTTTGCAAATATTTTCTTCCATCCTGCAGGTTGCCTTTTCATATTGGTCATTGTTCTTTTGGCTGTGTAAAAGCTTTTCATTTTGATGTAGTCCCACTTGTTGATTTTACTGATAGCTACTTACCTTCATTTTTCTAGTAAAAGCTTCACACTTTTCTTCTTTCCCTTTAATATTTTTGATGCCACAATTTACCTCTTCTTATGCTGTATATTCAATTCCAAATTATAGTAGCTATAGCTATTTTGAAACCTCTATTTGCTTAACCTTTATACTATACTTAAGTGGTTTCTCCATCATCCTTACAGAATTAGAATTTTCCGAATCTGACTGTATATTTTTCACTTTACCAGTGTGTGGTGCACTCCCATGCACTTCCCTATTACTAAGTGGCATTTTTCAATTTAACTTGGGCTCCTTTCAGCATTGCTTGCAAGGTAGGTCTACTGGTGATAAATCCCCTCAGGTTTTTAGTCTATACATGTCTTTCTTTCTCCTTCATATATTCAGGATAACTGCCAGATACTGTATTCTCAGTCTGCAATTTTTCTCTTTCAGCACTTTGAATATATCATTCTAGTCTTTCCTGGCCTCCAGGATTTCTGCTGAGAAATATGCTGGCAGTCTAGTGGGAGTTCCTTTGTGGGTTAAACTGTTTTTGCTCCTGGCTGCCTTTAGTACTTATTCTTTACTTACCTTTGATTTTTTTTATAGTTTCATTATAATGTGCCTTACAGAATGTCATTTGGTATGGAGATAATACAGTGATCTATTATCTTCTTGAAATTCGATGTCCAGGTTTTCTAGGCTTGAGAACTGTTTACCTATTATTTCTTTAACTTAATTTTCTGTCTTCTCTCTTTCTTCTCCTTCTGGAATCCTGATTATTTGGAGATGACATTTTGATTGAATTACCTACACTACTCAGGGTTTCTTCACTCATTTATTCTTGGCTCTTCATTGTCTTATATCTGTGTGATTTCAAAGGTTACATACTTTAACTCATTTTTTCCCCTTTCTTCTCTCTGCTTACTCTACCTTAGATGTTCTCTATTGTATTCTTCACTTCATCCAACTCATCGAATTCTTTACCTCCAGAATTTGTTTCTCTCTTTGTAATCATTTCTGTGCTTTGATAAAGGTCTCATTTTGTTCCTGTACCCTCTTGTGAATTTTGTTTAACTGTTTATCTGAGTTTACTTGTAGCTTGTCAAGTTTCTTCAATAGAGCTATTTTACATTTTTTATCAGCTAGATTACAGATTTGTCTTTTTTTCTGTTGTTGGGGAAATATTGATAGCTTTTGGCAATGCCATGTTTTCTTGGTTTTGATATTACTATATTGCTATATACTATACTATACTATAGCATTACTATATTGCTGTTTTCACATTTGAAGTATCTTTACTAGTTATCAACACATGAGGAACTGTTTATTGATGCTGCCTCTTAGGAGATCACAAATTTGTAATAGATAGAACTCCTCTACTCAATGGCAGAAAATATTTATACATTATACACATAATAAGGGATTAATATCCAGAATATATAGAGAAATCCTAAGACTCAAAAGAAACAAACTAATTTAAAAGCTGGACAAAGCACTTGAATAGACGCTTTCCCTAGGAAGATATACAAATGCCTAATAAGCACAATAGAAGATGCTCATTTTTAGGGAAATGCAAATCAAAACAACAGTGAGGTATCACCTCACACCCATTACAATGAACATGACTAAGATAAAATAGACAATGACAAACATGGTTGTTGGCAAGAGAGTGGAGACAATGGAATCTTTTTTTTTTTTTAATTTTTTTTTCAACGTTTTATTTATTTTTGGGACAGAGAGAGACAGAGCATGAACGGGGGAGGGGCAGAGAGAGAGGGAGACACAGAATCGGAAACAGGCTCCAGGTTCTGAGCCATCAGCCCAGAGCCTGACGCGGGGCTCGAACTCACGGACCGCGAGATCGTGACCTGGCTGAAGTCGGACGCTTAACCGACTGCGCCACCCAGGCGCCCCCCCCCCCGACAATGGAATCTTTGTGCCCTGTTTTTGGTAATGTAAAATGGCACAGCTTCTTTGAAAATCAATACAGCATTTTCTCAAAAAATTAAACACAAGATTAACATAAAATCCAGGAATTCCACTCTGGGTATATACCTAAAAGAATTTAAAGCAGGTTCTCAACAAGATATCTGTACGCTTATGTTTATAACAGCCTTCCTTACCATATCTGTAATGTGGAAGCAAGCCAAGGGTCCACTGACAAACAGATAAACAAAATATGTTATACAACTACACTGGAATATGGTTTACCCTTGAAAAGGTAGGAATTTTTTTACATATATTATAATGTGTATAAACCTTGCGGGCATTATGCTAAGTGCAATAAGTTAGTCACAAAAAGATAATTACTTTATGATTCCGTTTCTATGAAGTAACTAAAATAGTTACATTCATAGAGATAAAAAGTAGAATAGCAGTTGCCAGGTGTTGGGAGGAGAAGGGAATGGGGAATTATTATTTAATGGATACAGCTTCAGTTTTGAATGATGAAAAGTGTTCTGGATTTGGATGTTGATGATGGTTGTACAATATGAATATACATAACACTACCAGACTGTTCACTTAAAATGATTTAGATGGTGAAGTTTAGATTATGTGTATTTTACCAGGCTAAAAATGTATTTTTAATATATTTTTTAAGGAAATTTAAATTTCCTTAAATCTCCTTTAAATTTTTTAAGGAAATTTATTTAAGGAAATAAAAAGCAATGGGAAGAAATTGGGGAGATTAAAAAAAATTTTTTTTAAGTTTATTTTTGACAGAGAGAGAGGCAGAGAATGAGCAGGGGAGAGGCAGAGAGAGATGGAGACACAGACTTGGAAGCAGGCTCCAGGCTCTGAGTTGTCAGCACAAGCCTGACACAGGGCTCGAACTCACAAACTGCAAGATCATGACCTGAGCTGAAGTCAGCTGCTCAACCAACTGAGCCACCCAGGCGCCCCCAAATTGGGGAGTTTTTAAACAAAGAAGGAGTTGATTTTATTCCTGTATTTTATGAAGATTATTTTCTCAGCAGCATGGAGAACAGATTGAAAGGAAGTAACATGGAAAATATTGGCAGAAGATGTAAAGATCTGAAGTAGGACATAAGTAAGAATTTCTTTTCTTTCTTTCTTTTTTCTTTTCTTTCTTTCTTTCTTTCTTTCTTTCTTTCTTTCTTTCTTTGTAAGAGGAAAGAACACACTCAAGAGACTCATGTAATAAAATTAATAAGCTACTTGAGAGGTAAGAGACAGAGAAATAGGTGGAAAGAAACTTTTCAAGGTGGAGAAAACAGGAAAAGGAGCTGATAAAGAAGATAGAAAGTTAACGGTTTTACATGAGCTTGAAGACATATTACCCAAATGAGATTCTCCAGTAGGATACTGGATATGGCTATGTTAGTGTCAAGCTCAGAAATACTTCAGATTGAGATGTACATTTGAGGATAATGAGCATATCAATGGTAAAGATCTGAATGTGAGAGAAATAATACACAGAGGCTCAATAAATTACCCTCAATATTCTGCAGAAGCCAACGGAGTAATCATTTGTCCAGAATACAAGTGCCTTACTAAAATATCTTTTATTAATGTGAATTAAATCTCTGATTAGATGTGAAATAATGACTAATATGTTCCTGGAAATGATTATTTTTCATACTATAAATCTGCAAGTGACTATAGTTTTTTTTTTTTTTTCAACGTTTATTTATTTTTGGGTCAGAGAGAGACAGAGCATGAACGGGGGAGGGGCAGAGAGAGAGGGAGACACAGAATCGGAAACAGGCTCCAGGCTCTGAGCCATCAGCCCAGAGCCTGACGCGGGGCTCTAACTCCCGGACCGCGAGATCGTGACCTGGCTGAAGTCAGACGCCTAACCGACTGCGCCACCCAGGCGCCCCGTGACTATAGTTTTTAACAAGAAAATAAATCTTCTGAGAGGGCAAGAATTATAACCTTAAAAAATATTCTGTAAACCTCTATGGATACGCATGTTTGCAAGTAGTGTGATAATGTCATAGTATACATTCTTACAAAATATAGACTTGTAATTTTCCTACATAATCCAGATTTTAATAGCTGTAACATTCAATTACTAGAAACATCTTGTTCTATGAAAATGGTAGGAACTGGTAAAATATTAGCTGTATCTGTGATGAAGAATTTAGCCAGCTATTGTAGGATAAATTTTCTATCCTAACAAAACTTTTGATTCCTGGATTTCAGAGCCAAACTTTAGTGTTTTTTTTTTTAATTTTATTTCTGTTTTTGCAGAAACTATTACATAGTACGTGGTCAACCATTGTTCATAGAGGATGTTAATATTGGGAAATGTTTAATGTTGAATACCATGAGAAGGTAGTGATTTTCTTGATTGCATAGGAGTTAACCATTGAGTAGCAAATATTCTTAGAGTCAAATCTGTAAAAGGAAAGTAAGACACACCCCTAGCACTCTGATCAGTTTAAGCATCCATGTTTCAGAGAAGGCTATGACAGTGGGAGAGAGAATTATCTCTGAGCCTTGGGATTTAGAAAGTGGCAGTTCATATCAGCAAATACTGTGAGAGGACTCATCTCTGTAGTTAGCCAAGTTTTCATTCAGGGATAAATACCACACTGCCCACATTGAATGGAGTTTTCCAGAGAGATCAGTGTGTCTGGAGTGTCAAGAGGAAAAACTTGATGGAACTTTGGAGGCCTAAAGTGGAATAAAATATTTTAAGGGTCTTTATGCATCTAAATGCTGTCATGTGTAAGTCAGGATAAAGGCACATTGTCATTAACCTAAAGGAGAGTTTAAACACTCTGCAGATGAGGAACTACCTTCCAGAGGACTGATTGACTTTTGTTAGTGTAGCAGGAGCCCACACAATTGTGGTTTTCTTTTTTGTAATGCAAGTGTCTGACTTAAGCTTTGATTGCCAGGACATACATCTCAAAGAGGCATCCATTTCAAAGAAAGCTATCTCCAATAAACACATCCCTAGCCACAGGGGTAGACAAATAGGACACCTCCCCCCCCCCCCCCCCCAAGCTCCATTGATTGGTAAGTCTTGGTTGATTTCAATAACTCAGCATTTGGGGCACTTGTCTTTTTTATTCTCTGTACTTTTCCCACTCTTACGTTTTAATTTACCAATAAAGACTAATGCCATGACACCCAAGACCCCCATTTATACCATAACAAAAACACAACCCCACCCTGTGTGTACTATCTTCTCTCTCTCTCCCCTCTCTCTGTCTCCCTGACCCAACAAAAATCTTGCTGACACCAAGTATAATTTCCATGTCTTTTAAGTAATAAAACTATCTTTTTTCACTTTCCTGAACTTGTTGTTGAAGGGTGTCTTGCCATCTTACTAAAAACAACAAAGGTTGGGTCATTGGTTAGTTATAAGCTAAGACCCACACAAAACAGTTTGTGTAATCAGCAGGATTGCATGATTGCCCTAGCACTTAATCAACGGGAGTGTCCTTTACCTGTGACTTGCTAACTAACCATCTAACTCAGGTGGGTA
Source organism: Herpailurus yagouaroundi (assembly GCF_014898765.1). Lineage (NCBI taxonomy): Eukaryota > Metazoa > Chordata > Mammalia > Carnivora > Felidae > Herpailurus > Herpailurus yagouaroundi. Next base: position 9,616,968 of record NW_024412445.1, on the reverse strand, counting down.
ATACCACCTGGGAAAGAAGCACCACTTGCTAGAAGTTTTCTTGCTACTATGTGCTTTTCCATATTTCCTCTGTCACATTTTGCCTGTGGTATGCAACCCAAAAGGCTATCGCTTCCATAATAATCCAATGATCCCCAGAGAAGCATGATCAGTATCATATGTTCTAACAAGATGATTAGACCACTAATTATAAAAGCCTTACTTGACTATTAAAGTGTGAAAGGGTCGTCTCTGAATCAAGGCCAAGGAAAGCTGAGGAGGTTGGACTGGATCAGATCGGATTGCAGACTTACTGTCACTTCCTAAGGAGAGGCTCTGGACTAAAGGCATGAGGAAAGAATTCCTGTAGGTGAGTGGGATGAGAGACGCCTGCCTGCAACCAATGACTTAATGGTTCTTGCCTGCACTGTATGTCCTAACCCAGAAAAGTGAAATAGCCTTGCAAGAAGAAACCAAAGGCAACACAAAATGAAAACTACAACAGAGGCCTACAGTCTCTGTGTCACCAGTTCACTCACAAGTGTCACTGCCTTCCCTGACCTGATGGGATATGATGGGTATAATTCCTGGCATGATGTTGCTAAAAAAAATAATGGACAAATAAAAATGTCCTGAACTTTTGGGATTAGCACCTCCTTAGAGCCTTGAGAAGGTAGACTAGCCCTTTGATAAATGCAAAACCCCATGGATGCTTCCTGGACATTATTTAATACCATGCATACCAATAGGCCAAGACTCTGGCATTACACTCCAGGAGCCTAGGGGCTTTTCCCATTGTTATCATGCTGGTAGTGACAGACCCAATTCTGGAGAAGTCTTTTGGGACTCCCTGGAAAAGAAATCAGCCATCTACGAAGAGGGCTCATAGTGACATCATTGAAATTTTTTCGGTAATATCACGTAAGATTAAGGTAACACACAAAAAAATCAAGAAGTAGCAATTGAGTTAAAAAAAAAAAACCCACACAACTATGCCTTAACTGAAATTTAAACCTTTCTTATTTTATGTAGAAAGAAGGAGAGGAGGCTATTGTGGGTTTTCTTATTTGCTTAAAAGAGCTCTGAATTTTTACTCATGGCTGCTAAAATGTGTCCACTGGCCAGTATGTCTAAAACCCCTAAAATCCATAACTTTCTTAAAGGTCCATCTGGGCTATATGCTTATTCCCTCTGAGGCACCACAAATCCTGCATCCCTTGGCTTTTCCCTGAACAGGTGAGAATGAAGAAATGTACCTGATGAGGCA
>NW_024412445.1:9593972-9615712 GCF_014898765.1 Herpailurus yagouaroundi | reverse complement strand
AGGGAAAAGCTAACAGGGTTATTGAGTCCTCTGGTGAGGAGAAAGGGGGAAAAGAAAAGGCAAAGTCCCCCAGAACCACTAATGTCTGTACCAGGACCTTCTTCTCCTCACTTGGATATTTATTGCTTGGCACCGTCTCCTCACAGTGAATGAAAAACAATAAGATAAAGCCCAGGTCCTGTGGTACAAAACTGGCATAATTGAATGGGTTTACCATTTCCATAACTATAGTAACCCAAAGGACCCGATCTTCATGTCCAACCCTGAAAAGGTCCCATTTGACCATGAGTCCAGAGAATTATATTTTACAGATGCTCCCCCTAGTTACAGGATCAGAATGATGGGAGAAAAAGAAACAAAGTGAGAGGGGCCAACATGGAGAAGTAGGGGGACCAAATGTCCCGTGTCTCTCAAACAAAGAAGTGTAGAAGCCAAGGGACTTTGAGCACCAGAGCCTGGGAGGAAAAGAAACTGAATCTATTAGGAAGAAAATGGGAAAGCTGGAAAAAAGATAGGTGGGTAACTGAGAACTGGGGGAGATTAAAAAAGGCCAAGTGGGCACGGAGGGGTGGCACCCCCTTCTGCGGAGAGGCAAAGGGAGGAGAAAGAGTGGCTGGGGAAGTGCAGGACCGTATCTGGACAGGAGAAAGACCTCGGACTGAGACTGAGAGGGATCCGATCTGTAACTGCAGGGCTTTCTTTGGACTGGGGCCGGCTCCCTGTTCCGAAGTCCACCTGGAGAGGAGGGGAGCCAGGCCTGGGTGCGGTGGTAGGTCAGGGGCGCAGTCCGCAGCTGGAGAAAGTGGTTCCCTCCCCAGAGGGCTGCACGATAGTACAAAACCTGCCTGCATCAGCCACCCCGGGCACAGTGGCTGGGCCGAGGGTGCAGTCTGCAGGGGGACAAGGCCGCTGTCTCCCTGGAGTGCTGTGGGAAAAGACAAAGCCGGCCTGTGTCCGCCACCCCAGGGGCTTGCGGTGGCGAGGGTGGCGGCTCAGTCCGCAGGAGGAGAAGTCGGTCCTCCCTGAAGTGCGGTGACACAGACAAAGCCAGCGGGACCACATATCAGCCACACTGAGAGGCGCTTCTCCAGGGCCAGAGCACGCAGAGCAGGACTTTGAATCCTAGTCAAGCACAGGATCAGGGGAGTCGGTGGAGAGAGGGAAGACCGCCCCCTCTGCACCCGTGGCACAGTGAGGACAACTCAAACTGTCCACTGGGTCTGGCTCTGTGGAAAAGAGACTGGGGGATCACCATTCCCCCCCCCCCACACACACACACCACCACCACCAAGGCGGGGCCTCAGGGATCACTACCAGGCCCATAGTGGAGGTGGGTCCAGACCACACCAAACCACGTTCCTTTGCACTGGGTAACTGCTATATGGACTGGAGCGGCACAGACCCTGCGGACAGCTCGTCCCGACAAGCTATGCAGCATTGCCTGGATTAACTCTAGGTCAATTCTGGATATACAGATATATTCCCCCACCCCACCACCCCATTTCTCCTCCTTATCTCTTCTTTCCCTTGGCTGGTCACTCTGGTTATCGGTCTGTCTAAACAGACATTTAACCCATTATCTTCATACATGTTCTACACCTCCTTCTTTACACTCCTTTCTCTCTCTCTGGAATAACCAAACCATATAGTTTCTCTGTCTGGGTAACTGTATCCTCGTTTCGTTTTCCCCACCTCCTTCCTTAGTTTCCTTTCTCTCTCTCTGGATTAAGCCTTTTAGTCTCTCTGCCTAATCAATGTTTATTTTTTCTCCCCACCTCCACGCATTTCTCCCGTGGTATGTGCTCATCCATTAGCACTGCCTCCACTCTCTTCTTTACTTGTAGTTGGTGTTTTTGTTTTTGTTTTTTAGTCTTTAGGTTTTTGTTTTTGTTTATTTGTTCGTGTGTTTGTGTGTTTTTGTCTCCTGTTTGTCTATCTGTTTTCCTTTCCAGGGCTACTCCAAGGAAGAAATCAAGGCACATCTGGTGGAGGGTCCAAAAAATCACTACGAGTAGGGTAATAAAATAATCAAAGTCACAACAACAGAGAGCAAGTAACAATCCCTGAAAAAACACCTCCTGAAAGGCCAGGCCCTGGACAGTGTATGACCCTCCTTTAATATAGCAATGCTCACAGGTGCAGAGCACATAACAAGATTTGAACACTCATAAGGGATAGAAAACTAGCCAAAATGACGAAATGGAAGAATTCTCCTCAAAAGAAATTCCAGGAAGTAGCTACAGCTAACGAATTTACCAAAACTGATTTAAGCAATATAACAGAAAAAGAATTTAGAATAATAGTCATAAAATTAATCGCTGGGCTTGATAAAAGCATAGAGGACAGCAGAGAATCTATTGCTACAGAGATCAAGGGACTAAAAAATAGTCATGAGGAATTAAAAAATGCTATAAATGAAGTGCAAAATAAAATGGAGGTGAACACAGTTCAGATTGAAGAGGCAGAGGAGAGAATAGGTGGATTCAAAGATAAAATTGTGGGAAAAGAGGAAGCTGAGAAAAAGAGAGATAAAAAAAATCCAGGAGTACGTGGGAAAAATTAGAGAACTAAGTGATACAATCAAATGGAACAATATACGTATCATAGGAATTCCAGAAGAAGAAGACAGAGAAAAAGAGGCTGAGGGTGTATTTGAATGAATCATAGCTGAGAACTTCCCTGATCTGGGGAAGGAAACACGCATTGAAATCCAAGAGGTACAGAAAACTCCCTTCAGACATAACTTGAATCGATCTTCTGCACGACATATCATAGTGAAACTGGAAAAAGAAGGATAAAGAGAGAATTCTGAGAGCAGCTAGGGATAAACTGGCCCTAACATACAAAGGTAGACACAGAAGGGTAGTAGCAGACCTATCTACTGAAACTTGGCAGGCCAGAAAGAATGGCAGAAAGTCTTCAATGTATTGAACAGAAAAAATATGCAGCCGAGAATCCTTTAACCAGCAAGCCTGTCATTCAGAATAGAAGGAGAGATAAAGGTCTTCCCAAACAAAAACTGAAGGAATTCATCATCACTAAACCAGCCCTACAAGAGATCCTAAGGGAGATTCTGTGAGGGAAATGTTGCAAGGGCCACAAAGTACCAGAGACACCACTACAAGCATGAAAACGACAGACATCAAAATGACTCTAAACCCATATCTTTCAATAATAACGCTGAATGTAAATGGACTAAATGCTCCAACCAAAAGACATAGGGTGTCAGAATGGATAAAAGAAAACAAGACCCATCTATTTGCTGTCTACAAGAGACTCATTTTAGAGCTGAGGACACCTTCAGATTGAAAGTGAGGGGATGGAGAACTATCTATCATGCCACTGGAAGTCAAAAGAAAGCTGGAATAGCCATACTTATATCAGACAACTAGACTTTAAATTAAAGGCTGTAACAAGAGATGAAGAAGGGCATTATATAATAACCACAGGGTCTATCCATCAGGAAGAGCTAACAATTATAAATGTCTATGCACCGAATACAAGAGCCCCCAAATATATAAAACAATTACTCACAAACATAAGCAACCTTATTGATAAGAATGTGGTAATTGCAGGGGACTTTGATACTCCACTCACAGCATTGATTAGATCATCTAGACACAGGATCAATAAAGAAACAAGGGCCCTGAATGATACATTGGATCAGATGGACTTGACAGATATACTTAGAACTCTGCATCCCAAAGCAACAGAATATACTTTCTTCTCAAGTGCACATGGAACATTCTCCAAGATAGATCACATACTGGGTCACAAAACAGCCCTTCATAAGTATAAAAGAACTGAGATCATACCATGCACACTTTCAGACCACAATGCTATGAAACTTGAAATCAACCACAGGAAAAAGTCTGGAAAACCTCTAAAAGCATGGAAGTTAAAGAACACCCTACTAAAGAATGAATGGGTCAACCAGGCAATTAGAGAAGAAATTAAAAAATATATGGAAACAAATGAAGATGAAAATACAACAATCCAAACACTTTGGGATGCAGCAAAGGCAGTTCTGAGAGAAAAATACATCGCAATCCAGGCCTATCTCAAGAAACAAGGAAAATCCCAAATACAAATACTAACAGCACACCTAAAGGAAATAGAAGCAGAACAGCAAAGGCACTCCAAACCCAGCAGAAGAAGAGAAATAATACAGATCAGAGCAGATACAAACAATAGAGAATCAAAAAAAACAAAAACAAAAACAAAAACAAAAACAAAACAAAACTGTAGAGCAGATCAATGAAATCAAGAGTTGTGGGTTTTTTTTGAAAAAATAAACAAAACTGATAAACCTCCAGCCAGGCTTCTCAAAAAGAAGAGGGAGGTGACCCAAATAAATAAAATAATGAATGAAAATGGAATTATTACAACCAATGCCTCAGAAATACAATTATCAGGGAATACTATGAAAAATTATATGCCAACAAACTGGACAACCTGGAAGAAAGGGACAAATTCCTAAGCAACCACACACTTCCAAAACTCAAACAGGAAGAAATAGAAAACTTGAATAGACCCATAACCAGCGAAGAAATTGAATCAGTCATCAAAAATCTCCCAACAAATAAGAGTCCAGGATCAGATGGATTCCCAGGGGAATTCTACCAGGCATTTAAAGCAGAGATAATACCTATCCTTCTCAAGCTGTTCCAAAAAATAGAAAGGGAAGGAAAACTTCCAGACTCATTCTATGAAGCCAGCATTACTTTGATTCCCAAACCTGACAGAGACCTAGCAAAAAAAGAGAACTACAGGCCAATATCCCTGATGAATATGGATGCATAAATTCTCAATAAGATACTAGCAAATCGAATTCAACAGCATGTAAAAGGAATTATTCACCATGATCAAGTGGGATTCATTCCTGGGCTGCAGGGCTGGTTCCATATTCACGAATGAATCAATGTGATGCATCACATTAACAAAAGAAAAGATAAGAACCATATGATCCTGTCAATCGATGTAGAAAAAGCATTTGACAAAATTCAGCATCCTTTCTTAATAAAAACCGTCGAGAAAGTCGGGATAGAAGGAACATACTTAAACATCATAAAAGCCATTTATGAAAAGCCCACAGCTAACATTATCCTCAATGGGGAAAAACCGAGGGCTTTCCCTCTGAGATCAGGAATATGACAGGGATGTCCACTCTCACCGCTGTTGTTTAACATAGAGTTGGAAGTTCTAGCATCAACAATCAGACAACAAAAGGAAATCAAAGGCATCAAAATTGGCAAAGATGAAGTCAAACTTTTACTTTTTGCACATGACATGATGTTATACATGGAAAACCTAATAGACCCCATCAAAAATCTGCTAGAACTGATACATGAATTCAGTAAAGTCGCAGGATACAAAATTAATGTACAGAAATAAGTGGCATTCTTATACACTAATAATGAAGCAACAGAAAGACAAATAAAGAAATTGATCCCATTCCCAATTGCAACAAGAATCTTTTACAGGCAGCAAATGGATAAGTCTTATTTGTTTATCCATTCCATCACTCTATTTCCTTTGCTTGGAGTGTTAAGTCATTTAGTCCATTTACATTCAAAGTCATTCTTGATAGCTATGTAATTATTGCCATTTTATTACTTCTTTTATGGTTCTTTTTGTAGTTCTTTGTTCCATTATTCTCTTGCCTTCGCCTTTATTCTCTTCTCCTTCTTCTCTTGCTGGCTTTCTTTAGTGATATACTTGGATTCCTTTCTTTATTTTTTGTATATCTATTACTGGTTTTTGATTTAAAGTTACCATTAGGTTTGTGTCTAGCAGTCTGCATATGGCAGTCTATATTAAGTTGATGGTCACTTAAACTTGAACCCTTTCTTCACTTCCCCCAGCCTTCCAGGTATATGATATCATACTTTAATCCTTTTATTTTGTGAACCCCTTAATTTCTTTTTGTATACGTACTTCATTTTACTGCTTTTGTGCTTTCCACGTTCCTTACTCCTGCTCATGTTTTTTCCTTTCCACTCAGAGAATCCCCTTTAACATTTATTGTAAGGTTGGCTTAATGGTTATGAATTCCTTTAGCTTGTGTTTATCTGGGAAACTCTTTATGTCTTCTTCTATTCTGAATGATAGACTTCCTGGATACAGTATTCTTGGTTGCAGCTTTTTTTTTATCCTTTCAGAGCTTTGATTATATGATGACTCTCCTCTGGCCTGCTATGTTTCTGCTGGAAAATCAGCTGATAGCTCTGTGGGGTTTCCCTCATATGTAACTGTCTTGCTTTCTTTTACTGCTTTTAAAGTCTCTCTTTATCACTACAGTTTGCCCTTTTAATTACCATGTGTCTTGGTGTTGGAGCCTCTTTTTGTCCTAGACCTGGATTTCTGTTTCCTTCCCCAAATTTAGGCAGCTTTCAGCTTTGTTTTCTTCAATAAATTTTCAGACCCCTTTTGTCTCTCTTTTCCTTCTGGGACCCGTATCATGCAAATTTCATTACACTTTGTGGTGTCACGGAGTGCCATTATTTATTTTCATTTTTTAGTATTCTTGTTGCTCCTCTCATTTTGCTTCTTTGTTTTCCATTACTCTGTGCTCCAGATCGCTTATCTGTTCTGAAACCTGAATCTGTGTCCTTATGAAGGAGAAGTCCTGTGGTCCCCTGTAGTGCAATGTCCCCTCATCACCTGATCATGGTGCTTCAGGGTGTCTCATGTGTGTGGTGCATGTATCCTGCTGTTGTGGCTGAGCTGTTTTTGCCTTCAGTCCAGTCATCTGCAATGGTTCTCTTTGCCTGTTGTGGATAGGGTTTGGGCCCTGTGTTGTTGATGGGCCAGTGGGCTTGTGTTGAGTCTGACCTGGCATTTGTCAGAACCACAGTCGCACTGAATTCCAAGGTACTCTCTCCCTGTGTTGTCCTCTGAGAAGCCTTCATTGGTGGACAGGGCCTGAAGTCAGACAAAATGTCTGCCCCCAGTTGACTCCACTGCTGGGTCCACAGTGGAACATGTGTTGATGGTTATCTTGCCCTCTTCCCCAGGTGGGAGTCACTTTGGAGCTGTGTTGGACTTCGTGCAAGCTGCATGCACACTGCTACGCTTGTGGCACCACTTTGGATGGACTCCTCCTGAGGGTGTGTTGGATGGGGCAAGTCTGCAGGAAAACACAGAGTGTGGCATGCAGGGTTAGCCAGGCTTGCACAAGTACACTGTGGGAGCAGATCTCCAGCTGCTTTGTAGAACTACCAGGGGTATCTCAGCAAGGGAATGCTGGTGTGGAGTGCTCTTTTAGCAAGCTCGGTGGAGAGCGCTTTGAATATCACTGGTTTCCACAGGTGTTTGTGTGTTTATCTGTGGGCGTGGGGTGGGCAGCGAGAAGGAAATGGCATCCACCAGCTCTTCTGTTCCTGGGTAAGTGTTCTATCCTCTGCTCCTCCAGCACATGTTCTGAGATTACTAAATAAATCTCTTTCCCATATACCCCAGGAATTTTTCAAACTTCTCCTCCTCCTCCTCCTCTTCCTCCTCCTTCTCCTCCTCCTATTGCTCCTCCTCCTCCTCCTCCTCCTCCTCCTCCTCCTTCTTCTCCTTCTCCTTCTTTTTAATTTGAGATGGGGAAGACTGGAGGGGTAGAGAGAATCTTAAAATTCTCAGATCATGACCTGTGCCTAAATCAAGAGTCTGACACTCAACCGACTGAGCCACCCAAGTACCCTCAAATGCTATTTCTATGCTTTATCTCAGTGGTGTTGTTTGTTGTATTGTCTCTTCTTCAAGTACAAGGACTCAATTTTCCATCACCCTTCAGCTCTCCCAGAGCCAAGATCACTGATTTTAAAGTTTCAGGTGTTAGGCCTCACTGATTGTAAAAACTTGTGGAGTTAAGCCTCTCTGGGTTTCACAGCCAAATGTTACAGGGATTCATATTCCCAGTATGGGTCCCTGTGACTCAGGTGCCTGGTGTGGGATCTGTTCTTTTCCCATTTTTCTGCCTGTGGGGTCCCTCCCTCCCATAGACAAATAGCATACGATCTCACTCCTATGTGGAATTTAAGAAACAAAACAAAGGAACAAAGCAAAAAAATAAAAAATAAAAGAGAGAGAGAGAGAGACAAACCAAGAAACAGACTCTTAACTACAGAGAATAAACTAATGGCTACCAGAGGGCAGGTGAGTGGGGCATGGGTGAAATAGGTAATGCGCAATAAAGACTACACTTCTCATGATGAGCACTGAGTAATATATAGAATTGTTAAATCTCTATATTGTACACCTGAAACTAATATAGAACTGTATGTTAACTATACTGGAATTAAAATAAAAAACTCAAAACAATAAAAATACAAAAATAAGGAGAAAAGGCATATACTATATGGAATAGTGACACTTTCACGAGTAGTAGGAAATGCATTTTTTTTTTTAAAGACCTAGTAGGGTTGGGTCGCCTGGGTGGCTCAGTTGGTTAAGCGTCGGAGTTTGGCTCAGGTCATGATCTCACAGCTTGTGAGTTGAGCCCTACGTGAGGCTCTGTGCTAACAGCTCAGAGCGTGGAGCCTACTTTGGATTCTGTGTCTCTCTCTCTGCTCCTCCCCTGCTCTCTCTCTCTCTCAAATATAAATAAACATAAAAAAATTAAAATAAAAAAAGACCAAGTAGGGTTATCCTTGCAGAACCAATCTATGGAGCGTCAAAGCTACCATCATTGTTCTGCTTTTTTAAATCTGATTATAAAAATCTATGCTTATGGCCTAAGTCCTTAACTCCGAACTTTCCCATTTCTCACCGAATCTTGTCAATTTTTCATTCACTAATTCTCTTACATCAGCCATGTTGGGGGGGGGGGGGAAGCTGTTTCTCTACCGTCTTAGGCTAATTCATTGAGGACTTGCAAATTAAACTGAAATGGTAGGTTAAAAGGAGAAAAAAAGATTTATTCCTATGTAGAGAAGAACTTACAAAAAAGAGTAGCTAGCTTACTACATGATTACCGTTAGAGGCTTACATATCTTAGTAGGAGAAAGGGAGTGGGGGAAAGAGCTTCTGTGGGTAGAACAAATAGGTTTGTTTATAAAAAGACAATGGATGGGGCACCTGGGTGGCTCTGTCAGTTAAGCATCCAACTTCAGCTCAGGTCATGATCTCACAGTTCGTGAGCCTGAGCCTGGAGCCTGCTTTGGATTCTGTGTCTCCATCTCTCTCTGCCCTCCCCACTTTACGCTCTGTCTCTCTCACTCTCAAAAATAAACAAACATTTAAAAAAATAACAGGGCAGTGGAATTTTAGGAGAACAAATGGGAGATAAGAAAGTTTTTTCTTTTCATCATGATAAGTGTATTCTGTAATCTCCATCACCTATTCCAACCATACCCCCTCCCACACACACTTCCCCTCTGGTAAACATCAGTTCATTCTCTATTGTTAAGGGTCTGTTCTTGGTTGGTTTGTTTCTTTCTCTTTTTTCCCTTTGTTTATTTGTTTTTTCCTTAAATTCCACAGAAGTGAGATGATACGGTATTTGTCTTTTTCTGACTGACTTATTTTGCTTAGCATTATACTCTCTATCTCTATCCATGTTGTTGGAAATGGCAGTATTTCATTCTTTTTATGGCTAAGTAATATTCCATTTTACATATACCACTTCTTCTTTATCCATTCACCTGTCTGTGGATACTTTGACTGCTTCTGTATCTTAGCTCTTATAAATAATACTGCAATAAACATAGGGATGCATGTATCCCTTTGAATTAGTGCTTTTGTATTTTTGGGGTAAATACCCAGTGGTGTGATTCCTGCATTGAAGGGTAATTCTATTTCAATTTCTTGAAGGACCTCCATATTCTTTTCCACAGTGGCTCCACCCATTTACATTCCCATCGACAGTGCATGAGGGTACCTTTTTCTCTGTATCCTCACAAACACTTGTTGTTTCTGGTGTTTTGGTTGAGGTAGGAAGAGTTTTGTTTCTGTGGGAGTGAGTGTTCTTTTCATAATTTTTCATGGCTATGAAACGTTCCCAGAGAGGGGATTTATGATAGATTTATTCTCAATCTTCTTCCCATGAGTAGACGCACTCAGTAGACTGGCCTTTCCAGCAGTTGCTGCTTTGAGTCACATCAGAGAAGCTCTGAGAAGATTCTTCTGTTGGATCTCCTATGTCTTTAGATCATAATAATCTCCACACCCACTCTGGGGTTCTGAGTGGTTTTCTGAGTCAGCCCCTCCCCTTTCCTTTACTCCAACATCCTCACCTCAGTAACAGACTAGCCTCCTTACAAAGTTGACAAGTAAGGACCTTTAGGTGGTCACCCCGGCATAGACCTTAGATTCTCGTGTTGCCGTCTGTTTGCTCAAAAGTGGAAATTAGACAGCTGAAAATAGGGAAGGTGTGGCTAGGCCAGGAGTAATTCCACTCTTATTTCTATAAGGAATGACTCCTCCAGTCTGCAAGGGAAATCCACAAAGACTAAGCACATGAGAACAGGCAAAAGCTATGGACTCGGTGCTTGGGACAGCAAGGGAGTCTGCCACTATCTCTCGTATTTGGCAGAGACTCCAAGTCAGGCAGAGGAATAGGAAAGCGTCAAGGCAGAAAAAAAGGGAAGGCTTCTAGGATGCCCCGACTTAAGTGGAGGCTGTTGTCATGGAGAAACTGTAGGTGAGGTAACTAGAGGTGGGCCATACTATGGGATGGATTAGGGGAGTATAAGTGGCTTTCTCCAGTTGATTCTAAATTGAAAGTGGGGACACAATGTATACAAGCTTCTGCCAGTCTGACTTTGAGATAGTGGCCTGGCCATTGTAGGTAACAGGTTGGTTTCCTGAGCTAATAATTGCCACAGATTGCGGGTCCTATTTTGTCTTTGAATTCAAGTTCTACCACATGTAGAGAGGAGCACAGGGCCTCACTGCACTGATCCTGTTTGAAAGTTCCCAGGGCCCTGGCTGCTGGTAACTTAGGGCCTTCACTTAGTAGTGCCATTCAGTTGTCCTGCCTCCCTTTAGGTCTCTGCTGCTGACAATTTGCCATAGAGGCCTGGCCTGCCTCTCCTATTCCCAGTGACACCTGCCATACCTCCTAAATGTGTCATGCAATTTATTTTTCTTCCTGGCCACGTACAACTTCACATACCTTTCTCTCTTTATTCTAATTATCCATTACCCCTCCCTCACTGGATTGAAGTCTACACTTCAAACTAGAGGGTAAGCTACCATGTCTGTTTTGTTCACTGCTATTATCCCCAAGGACCACAAGAGTACTCAACTGAAAGAAGGTGTAGACACATATTGGTGGAATAAATGAAATCCATGTCTATCATTCAGGCAGACTCCATGTGAGGAGAGATGAGCTTTGCACGGGGGACTCCAGGTCGAGCCCAGTCGCTCGTGTATTTGCTTCCTGTGACAACCCAAAAGCCCAGGTTCTGGGATCTTCCCTCATCAGGGGCAGCTGAGTAGGCCTGGGGCATGTCTAGTCCTGTCCCAAACAACAGATCAGAGAATTTCTTGCAACTGCCAGTCACATCCTCCTTGAGAGTTGTTGTACTAGAGTTGTCTTCACCTTGTTACTTTTTCAGAAATTTGTGCGCTCTCATGGTCTTTCCTCAGGGAAACAGCCTGGCCAGCCAGCCCTTACCCTATTACCAATTCCTGGAAGCAACCAGCCATCATCTAGAACCAGGTAGAGGACACACAGGAGAGATACCAGGCTAGGAGGAAAGCATCACAAAGTTTCACCTTTTTTGTTTTTAATTTTTCTTAATGTTTATTTATTTTTGAGAGAGACAGACAGAACGCAAATGGGGGAGGGGCATAGAGAGAGGGAGACACAGAACCTGATGCAGTCTCCAGGCTAAAGCTGTGTCCCCTGCCTGTGCTTGGATCCCTGTGCCTACCAGTGCGTGCCAAAGAGGGCGTGCCAGGAGCGTGCTCGCGCGCGCGCGCGCGCTTGCGCGCGCGCGCGCGCGGTTGCTTCCAGGCCGGGGGCGGAGCGCAGAGAGGGCTGAGCTGTAAGTGCTCCCCGTACTGGTTCTGCGACCTCAAGCCGCACGGAGACCCCACCTCCTCCCACCCCGGGCCTGCTGGGAACTAACGCCCTCCCTGCCCTCTTGACCGTCTCACGGGGGACGTGCTGCTGACTGGCGCCTGCGACCTGGTAGCGGGACACACCCAGAGAGGACTCGGAGCCATGAGCCGCCAGCCCCGGAGGGTGGCGGCCCTGCTGCTCGGGCTGCTCCTGGAGGTAGGGGCTGAGGTGGGGGCCGCGCTACACGGGGGCACCTCTTGGATTGGCTCGTGGAGCGCAACCACTGCCAGGGGCTGAGCGCGGTGCGATGCCCAGATGCCCCAGAAGACCATCTGTGAGAACCCTAAAGGTCCAGGGGCTGAGAACCACAGCCTCCCTCCAGTACCTTCATAAGTCCCAGGGCTGAGTATGTAGGGATCCTGGTAACAAGGTCCCATCAGGGTTTCCGCCTGCCCCTCTCTGTCTTCCCCTTCCATTCCCACCCGACCCCGCCTGCCCTACCCCACCTCCCCTCCCTTGTGCTCAGGGGTTCTTGTTGCTCTCCTTTCTCTGGTGGTCTGGAGGACTCAGGAGTGACCTTTATGCATTGTAGCCATCCCACCCTGCCCTTTCCCTCCAGGAGGAGGGCCCCAGATCCAGTGGGGGGGTTAGGCTCCAGGGGGGGGGGGGGGGGGGCGGTGGTCCAGGAGCTGCGCAGGCGCAGAGTCAGGCCCGCTGTGTGCAGTGGGTTGGAGGGTGGAGGTGCGAACACGCAGACCTGCGGTTGTGGGAAAACGTCAAGGCAGGGCCAGGGATGTCGCAGCCAAGAGCAGGAGGAAACATTCCTGCCTGTGAAAATGAAGCACAGGGACCTCAGATTCCAGAGAAACATTACAGGGAGAGTCAGGGTGGTGGGCCTGAGTTGCGGGAGGCCAGCCAGGGACTGTGTTGAAAGGGTTGAGAGTGGAAGCAGCAGGTGAACACAGGCCTCCTGCCTCCCCCCTCCACACCCGCTACCCTGCCCCGCCCAGCCCCGCCCCGCCCCTGGTGGCGGAGTTGCACCCTCTGATGGGGAGGGGGAGATCCCACCCCGCTTTTGGCTAAAGGGGGTCCTCTATCTTGGGAGTCAATGGGACTCTGGGGTAGGAGTCTGGATTAGGGGAAGTGCAACTCCCTGGTGAGCTCTTCATTTCTGAAGGCAATTTGCATTCAATCAATGAACTCTGAGCAAATGGGCCAGGAATAAGTGGCGCTTCTTTCTTTTAGAGGGTGGTCCAGACTCTTTCGTACTTGGAGATGTGTGCTGAAGAGAACTGGGTGTTGTGGATGGAGTTCAAAGTCATCTTTTTGGGAAATGTTGGGTGGGAACGTCTACTTTGCACTCTGGCGAGGAAGGTGGATGGAAAAGCTCCTTGTTCCAGGCAGACTTGTGGGTTTTGTTCTTCCTATCCGTGGGGCGTGGTGCTTCATGGTTCCATAGAGCACCTCCTGTCTTGCATTCGTTCCGTGTTTCAAGAGTTTCAGACCTTAGGAATCACATCTCCTCCGGGACTCACCAGGCAGCAAGAGGGAGAAGTGACTCAGAGCCCACCAGGTCCCTAGAAGCCAGTGCATGTGTACTTGAGCAGGCAGTGCTCGTCTCTCAGCCTCCTTTGGAAATGAGGTCTTGAGCAAACGCTCTTTCATTGCATGGGTTCTACCTCTGTCAGGTTGTTGGGGTTTGTGTTTGTGCGTTACACTTACAGTGCGTTACACTGTGTAAGTGTCTGCGGTGCCATGTCCTGTATGGAGTCCTGACCGTGTTAGGGACCCAGTTCTTTCCAAAGACACTGTTTTCTTGCATTGGAATTTCTCATTTCAACAGAGTTTTCCAATCCTGTCTCAAAGGCTGAAAACATCCTGAAGGCAGCACCGTGACCTTACTGAAAGCAAAAGTCTAAGAACTGAGGCTTTCCCAAACTTACATATCAATCTGACTGGTACTTTATGTTTTCAGTAAGATGGTGTGGTGTAGGCCACTTTCAGCAGCTGAGGCTCCTAAGCATCTATTTTGTCCCCAGGGGGTGAGTTGTCTCTGTCAGGAATTAAGGAGATTATTATTATCTTTAATATCATTATTTTCATTATTACCATTATTATTATATTTTGCACAACCCATTTCATGGAATTTGATACATGAGCTAGATATCTGAGACATTTTCTTCTTAAATTAGTTGCCCTGAATTTCATCTAAAATTGGTTGTTGTCAGCGTACCTTTGATGCTTTTCAAGTCTTGAACCGCCTCCATAAACGTGCTGTCCCGGTTGCCATATATGTGAGGAGGCAGAGTCTCTTGACCTGAAGCACATCAAAGTATCCAGGGAGATCTTTGGCAGCCTCTCACAGTCCACTGCACCCTGGCCTGGTTCGTGGCCTTTGTTTCTTTGTTCTGCTTGCACTGGTTTCATGGTACTTGTGGAGCAGTGGATCCTGCACCCCCTGGGATAAGGTGGTTCTTCCATTGTGGCCCTCCCTGCAGCACTCTGTTCTGGCACTCTGTTCCTAGCCGGCACCACCCAGAATCAGGCAGGGGGGTTTTCTTTTTACCAGCGGGAAGTCCTGAGTAGGGAGGGGGAGCCGGACACTGTCTGGGGAAGGACGGGATACCTCCCCTGCCTCACCATCCCCAGCAGTTCCCTTAGGTGCTGGCCACGAGAGGACTGCCTATGCGTGTTTGTTTTCCTTGGTCTTATCCCACCTTGGTAGAGCGCTTAGCCTGTTCCAGGCACTGTTCTGAGCACTTTAGAGATCTTGGCTGTTGACACAGAGTACCTTGGCAAGGACTCTCATCCCCATTAGTATTTCCAATGGAAGATGTGAAAGAATGTGTGCCTGGGGTCACTGCTGTGAAACGGGAGGACTCGAGGCATGAAGCCAGGCAGTCGGGCTCCACGTGAGCGTGCTGCACCGCTGGCTTTCCCACTGCTGCCTGTCGAGAGGCAGGGAAAGCATTTGCACGTAGCGTGCATGTCCTGAGAGCAGAGGTGGGTTTGGAGACGTGAGTGTCCCCTGAAGTGGTGAATCCAGCAAAATAGGCTCTAGGGACTGAGTCACGCTTTCTGTGGGGAACCCTATGATTTCACATCCAGCCGGAGAGACTTTGGAGAGTGACATGTGGGGCTCTTAGTGAGTGTGGTGGCACAGCGGGGGGCATGGGTCAGCGGGACCTTCCTAGGCCCCCCCCCCCCCCCCGGTGCTGTGCTCCCCCTGAAACCCAGGCAGGGCTGGAAGGAGGAACAGGTTGTTGATGGCACCATTCCTTCCGCAGGGAGGCTTCTTGGGAGCTGGTGACTGAAGTGACCTTTGCTTTGGGGTGAACTCAGAGTTCCCCCTCTGAATTGCACAAGAAGCGGCTGAGGGCCCTCATTTCACGCGGTCCACACTCCCCGTCGCCCCGTGTGCCAGTCGCCAACGTCGCAGGCGCCCAGGTCGTGAACGTGGTCCCCCAGTATGGGAACCCCAAAGTCGTTTCTGCATCCTCAAATGCTAACGTTCTCTGCTTGTATCCTGCGCCCTGGCTGGTCCGAGACCCTGAGCACAGGGCCTGCAGGAAGGGTGAAGGGTGCGAAGCTGTCTCCTGGTAGGTAGGGTAGGTAGCTGTGGTGAGGTCGTTCCTGGTGGCCTGCACTCAGCTGCAGGGCACCTTGGAACCCAAAGCCACGACATTTCCAATGGGACAAAGTGTGCTACAGGTGGAACCTGGGGAGTCATCAGGCCCTAAGGGTAGGCAGTCATGACCTTTATCCGTGGGGCTTTTGATCAGAGAGCCCTCTTTTCTAGATATTGTCAGGGCAGCCTCTTTGGAAGACAGAGGACAGGTTGTGGACACTTGTATAGCATCCTTCCCGTTGGTATGTGTTGTAAGGGCTCTGACCTTGCGGAAATGGGCGTGGATGGATGGAGTGGACTCCTGAATGGAACCTTCCCCGGGCGCCTGGGTGGCTCAGTGGGTTCAGCTTCCGACTTGGGCTCAGGTCATGATCTCGTGGTTCCTGATTTCCAGCCCTGCGCTGGGCTCTGTGCCGACAGCTCAGAACCTGGAGTATGCTTTCAGATTCTGTGTGTGTCTCTCTCCCTCTCTGCCCCTCCTCCACTGGGTTTCTCTCTCTCTCTCTCTCTCTCTCTCTCTCTCTCTCTCTCTCTCTCAAAATTTAATAAACATTTAAGAAAATTAAAAAGAAAAATTAATATAACTTTCCCCAGGGTAGGTGCTAGGCATTCTGTCACATCCATTCATTCACTGGATGAGTAATGAACTCTACTGGGTTATATTATTATTATTATTATTTTAGGCTTTTTTATTTGTTTTGAGAGAGAGAGAGAGAGAGAGAGAGAGAGAGAGAGAGAATGTGTGTGCCTGTGAGCAGGGTTAGTGCAGAGAGAGAGGGAGATAGAGAATCCTAAGCAGGCTCTGCCCTGTTAGCTGCTTTTTTAATGTTCATTTTTGGGAGAGAGAGTGAGAGACAGGAAGAGAGAGAAAGCCAGTGGGGGAGGGCCAGAGATGGAGAGATAGACACACAGCATCTGAAGCAGGCTCCAGGCTCTGAGATGTTAGCACAGAGCCTGACAGGGGGCTTGAACCCACGAACCATGAGGTCATGACCTGAGCTGAAGTCAGAGGCTGGCTTAACCAACAGAGCTATCCAGGCGCCCCAACTACTGGGTTACTTTCCTTAAGGGAGTGCATTAGTATCTTTCTAATTCTGCCCTGGATCCCAAACTGGAAACCTTTAAGTGAGGCTCCCATGTGTTTGAAAGTTGTTCCCACAAAAGGACAACCCTTCTTAGGCTTGAAACTTCCAGAGAGTGTTGGAAAGTGAATGTTGTTTTTTGAAACTAAGGAAAATAAGAGGATTACTAAGTAGTTTCCTAAAGTTCTGTGTATTTTGATGTCTGGGAGTCTAGAAATTAGAACCAAGTCATGTTTAAGTGTGTTTTTATTTTTTTGCCAAATACTTCTTGTGCCCTGGGATGCCAACAATCGTGGCAGCCCTTGGATGCCAATTCTCTGAAATAAACCTTTTCAGCCCTCCCACTCTGTAGAGTGGCAACTGGCCACTCTGTAGAGTGGCAATCTGGGCAACATGGGATTTCAGTGAAAAAGAGGACTGTAGGGAGTTTGTTATCGCTGGAAGCTCCATAGGTGGCTGGGAGCTGGTGGATGGCAGTTGAACCTAGTGGTAAGGCCTTGTTCTGAAGCAGGGAAAACCTGTCTCCAGGTATGTGAGGAGGGCCAGGGGCCTTGGGACCAGACTTGGGGCTCTAACTGGCCCTTGCTTTCTTTTGGCTTGTGCACAGCTATAAGGCCAGCTGGGGGGAAGTGACTCTAGAAGTCTATTGATTGGGCTAGTGGTCACTTGATTATCTAGCCATGGGATGACAAGTAATGTTTCTAGAATTCACGTTAATCATCTCCTGTTGATGAGGCCTCTCAAATGCCACCCTTCAGGAAGCCTATCTTGATCACCCTATGTAAAATTCCAACCCATTCTCCTCCCAGACCCCTTGCTCAGACCAATTCCCTCCTTCCTGTGTATCTGTTACTTTCAGAATCTGATGCAATTAACTTTAGAGGGGCAAAGGTTTTCTCCATTTTGTTGACTGAAATATCTCTAGCTCCTAGAATAGTACCTGCCACAGAGTAGGACTCAGTAAATATTTGAATGAGTTAATAGATCCTTGAGTAATGACCTTGGGTGAAGGAACTGAATAGGTGTAAGGTAGGAGAGCGGAAGATCATTGATTAGCTGTGGACTCTGAAGCGTGGAGTGCTGTACTAGCCTGTACTTCCTTAGCTGTAACCTATTTGGACACCTGCAGTAATGGAAACAATGCATCCACTTCTTGGGCAACTTAATTGTTAAAGTTTTCTGTTATATTGAGGAGAAATGTCTACATTATTTTTAACCTGGCTCTAGTTCTGCATTCTTGGGCTTTTCAGAAGGAATAGAATCACAATGTCAGCCCCTCAGCATTTGAACACAGCTTATTATAGTCCCCAGTGTGTTCTTCTCAAGGTTCATTTCCTTCTGTCATTTCTCCAAGGATGTGCTTTTGAGTCCTCTCATGGTCCTCACAGCTGCCCTTTGAAAAGTCTGTCAAACTGTGAAAATAGTTGGTCCTAGGAAAAGTCCACTCAAAGTAAATCTAGTGTTTTTTTAAAAAAATAATAATGTTTATTTTTGAGAGAGAGACAGAGATGGAGCATGAGCAGGGGAGGAGCAGAGAGAAGAGAGAGACAGGAATCCAAAGAAGGCTGCAGGCTCCGAGCTGTCAGCACAGAGCCTGATGCAGGGCGCGAACTCAACGGACCGTGAGATCATGACCTGAACCGAAGTCCGATACTTAACTGACTGATACAGCCAGGTGCCCCCAAAGTAAATCCACTTAAGGACCAGAATTTTGTAGTTAATAGTGAGGGAAAAACAAAGCCCAAATTATAAAAATAAGTTAGGGGCGCTTGGGTGACTCAGTCAGTTGAGCATCTGACTCTTGATTTTGGCTCAGGTCAGGATCCCAGGGTTCTGAGATCGAGCCCTGCCTCAGGCTCCACATGGAGCCTGCTTAAGATTCTCTCTGTCTTTCCCTCTTCCCCTCTCCCTTGCTTGTGCAATCTCTTTCTCTCTAAAATAAAAAAAAAAAAAATTAAAATAAGTGAATTTTATCTAAGTATTCATTTTTAGAATTTTAGAATGTTTTACAATTTTAGAATTTTAGGGGTGGGGGAAGAGATTAATTTTTGTGACAAAAAATATGTGATGAATAATATTCAAGTCTTCACTTGACATTGAAAGTCAGAGGAATGATCATAGTAAATTTTTTTCTTTTTTTTTTTTTCCCAAAATTATTTGCTCTAGTAACCAACCCTCCACCCACAACGTACACTTCTAGCTTCTCTTGGTGTTTTTTATTCCTACCATTCTCCTTTGAGCATCTGTTGGGTCATTATTGTGGCTAAACTGCCAGATTCTTTGTCTCTTTCATAGGCTTCATTAGGTACTGCATCTTTGTGAGATCTGCGAGATCATTTTGCTGTCCATTTGTGTGGTATTTGTGTTGTACTTTCCTATGATCCTGTTGCCAAAGATTGATTCTAGAGCTGCTTTCGTTAAGTGGGCTGGGTTGTTGGTGCACTGCTAAGAAAGAATGAGTTCAGTGGGAAGTATATTTTGCCATGAAGTCTTTGGCTTGCCTCCTATGTCTTCCCATTATGTCTTATTTGAACGTTCAGGACACTCTGTTCTATAGGCGTGATCTGACTGGCTCTATCAGAACCCTCCTGTGGACCTTGTCATATGCAGATAAGATAAGCCAAGAGATTCACATTGAGTTTTCAGTGACATTGAAATCTTTTTGACAAGGGCTCCCGATAACCCACAAGTCCTCACAACAGTTGTGGAGATGTATACTATAATTTATATTTTTTAAGACTGAAATTGAGGTCTATATATTTATTGTAATTCAACTCACATTAACATTCTTTATCGCATCTTGTTAAACTTGTCAACATCTGGGGGCGCCTGGGTGGCGCAGTCGGTTAAGCGTCCGACTTCAGCCAGGTCACGATCTCGCGGTCTGTGAGTTCGAGCCCCGCGTCAGGCTCTGGGCTGATGGCTCAGAGCCTGGAGCCTGTTTCCGATTCTGTGTCTCCCTCTCTCTCTGCCCCTCCCCTGTTCATGCTCTGTCTCTCTCTGTCCCAAAAATAAATTAAAAAAAAAAAAGTTGAAAAAAAATAAACTTGTCAACATCTGTTTGGGTGGTGTCTCAGTCCATTCGGCCTGCTCTAACAAAATTGAACACAGAAATTTCTTTCTTATGGCTCTGAAGGCCGGGAAGTCTAAGATCAAGGCCCCAGCATGGTTGAGTCCTATGAGGGCCATCTTCCTGATTCATAGCCAAACACCTTCTGGCTGTGTTCTCACTTGGTAGAAGGAGCAAGGGGTCTCTGTGGCATCTCTTTTATAAGAGCACTAATCCCATTCATGAGGCCTTGTTATCTAATCACCTTCCAGAGGCCCCACCCGCTAATACCATCACATCAGGCATTAGGATTCCAATCTATGGATTTTGAGGGGAAATGAACATATGGATGTTAGCAGATGATGACATGACCATGTGTTATAGAATCTCCACTGTTTTCTAATTCTAATTCATAATGCTGCTATTAACACTGGGGTGCATTATGAATAATAGCTAAATTACGGAAAGAGCCCACAAGTCCATTGACTCATGAATGGGTAAAGAAGATACGGATGTATATCTATGTACATACACACAAACACATACACATATGCACAGACAGATACAATGGAATATTACTCAGCCATCAAGAAAAGTGAAATCTTGCCATTTGCAATGAAGTGGATGGAATTAGAATGTATTATACTAAGCAAAATAAGTCAAAGACAAATCCCATATGATTTCACTCATGTGGAATTTAAGAAACAAAACAGATGAACACATGGAAGAAAGAGGGCAAACCATGGAACAGCCTCCTTACTTACAGAGAACAAAGTGAGGGCTGCTGGAGGGGAGTTGAATGGGAGCATGGGTTAGATGGGTGATGGGCATTAAGGAGGGCACTTGTTTTGATGAGCATTAGGTGTTATATATAAGTGATGAATCACTGAAGTGTACTCTTGCAACTAAGATTACACTGTATGTTAACCAACTGGAATTTAAATAAAAACTTGAAAATAAAAATAAATAGACAAATAGATAAGATGCTGGTGATGATGTGATAACTAGCAGTTACTAGTTTGCTTAGTATGTGTCAAAAACTGGTTCTTAAAACTGATACTTGTAAGTTTTATCTTTATTCTCTTTTCTTTATCTCTCTTTTCTTTATTCCCTTTTGTTTCCAGCTTTACTAAGGTACACTTGCCAAATAAGTTTTATGTGTTTAAGGTGTATGATGTGATATTTCGATATATGTATGCACTGTGACAACATTACTACCGTCAAGCTAATTAACGTATCAGTCACCTCACATAATTATCCTTTATGTATGTGTGGTGAGAACACTTCAGATCAACTCTCTCAGCAAATTTCATGTCTACAATACGGTTTCATTAACTGTAGTCACCATGCTGTACTGTGGCCGTCCAGACCTTATTCATCCTGCCCTGAATATTTGTACCCTTTGAATAATATTTCCTCATGTTCCTCTTCTCCCATCTTGATGACTACTGTTCTATTCTCTGGTTTCATGAGTTTGATTTTTTAAGATTCCATATATAAATGGAATACTGTCATATTTTTTCACGTGTCTGGCTTATTTCAATTAATATACTGTACTCCAGGTTCATTCATGTTGTGAAAATGGCCGAATCCCTTTCTTTTTAAAGCAGGGATAATGTTATATTTTTTCCATATAACTTTGCAAAGATACATTCATGCATTGACACTTTGGTTGTTTCCTTAGCTATTGTGAGTAATGCTGCAATGAACATGAGGGTTCAGACATCTTTCCAAAACAGTGATTTTATTTCTTTTGGATATATACCCAGAAGCGAGATCACTGGATCACATAGAAGTTCTCTTTTTTAAAGTTTTGAGGAAGCTCCCTAGCATTTTCCCTAATGGTTGTACCAATTTATATTCCCACCAAGAGTGTACAGCCATTCTCTTTTTTTTTAAGTTTTTGTTTTTTTTGTTTTGTTTTGTTTTTGTTTTTGAGAGAGAGAGAGAGAGAGAGAGAGAGAGAGAGAGAGAGAGAGAGAG
>NW_024412445.1:9592220-9593962 GCF_014898765.1 Herpailurus yagouaroundi | reverse complement strand
AGAGAGAGAGAGAGAGAGAGAGAGAGAGAGAGAGAGAGAGAGAGAGAACATGAGCTGGGAAGAGTCAGAGAGAGAGAGACACAGAATCCGAAGCAAGCTCCAGGCTCCGAGCTGTCAGCACAGAGCCCAACATGGGGCTCGAACCCACAGGACTGTGAGATCATGACCTGAGCCAAAGTCAGACGCCTAACCGACTGAGCCATGCAGGCACCCCGCAGCTCCCTTTACTTCACATACTTGCCAACAGTTGTTATCTATTGTGTTTTTTGATACTAGCCATCCTAACAGGTTTAAGATGACATCTCATTGTGGTTTTGATTTGCCTTTCCCTGAAGATTAGTGATATTGAGCCTTTTTTCATTTACCTGTTGGCCATTAGTATGTCTTCTTTGGAAAAGTATCTATTCAGGTACTTTGCCTATGTTTCAATTGGGTTACTTGCTTCATTGCTATTGAATTGTATGATTTCCTTGTATATTTTACCTATTAACCTCTTATCAGATAATATGGTTTGCAACTATTTTCTGCCATCCCATAGGTTGCCTTTTCAGGTTATTGTTTCCTTTGCTGCACAGAAGTTTTGTTTTTGTTTTTGTTTTTGTTTTTAGTTAGACATAGTCCCCCTTGTTTACTTTTGCTTTTGTTGCCTGTGCTCTTCTCTTGGTGTCATATTAAAAAAAATCTTTGCCAGGGCGCCTGGGTGGCTCAGTCGGTTGAGCGGCCGACTTCAGCTCAGGTCATGATCTCATGGTCCGTGAGTTCAAGCCCCGCGTTGGGCTCTGTGCTGACAGCTCGGAGCCTGGAGCCTGTTTCAGATTCTGTGTCTCCCTCTCTCTGACCCTCCCCCGTTCATGTTCTGTCTCTCTCTGTCTCAAAAATAAATAAACGTTAAAAAAATTAAAAAAAAAATCTTTGCCAAGACCAGTAAAAAGGAGCTTTCCCCCTATGTTTTCTTCTAGGAATTTTGCAGTTTCAGGTCTTCCATTTAAGTCTAACCCTGGTATTATTTTTATTTGCTTGAATTTCTTGAAGCTTGTGTCGTGAACTAACATGAATCTATCTTGCAAAATGTTCCATGTGCACTTGAGAAGAATGTCTATTCTGCTGCTGGTGGGAACTTCTATCTATGCCTGTTAGGTCCATTTGGTCTATAGTGTTGTTCACTTCTGCTGTTTCTTTATGGATACCCTCTGTGTGATCTATATATTATGGAGTGGAGTCGCCTAGTATTATTGTATGCCATATATTTTTCTCCTTCAGATCTGTCAATGTTTTCTTTATACATTTACATGTTTTGATGTGGGTGCTAGTATATTTATAACTGTTAAACATTGAATTGACCCTTTATCATTATTTGATGACTTTCTTTCTCTTTTGAGAAAGTATAGTATAGAAAGTATAGTATAGTGTAGAAAGAAAGTATAATTTGTCTGATATAAGCATATATATATATATACATATATATATATATACATTTTTTTTTCAACGTTTATTTATTTTTGGGACAGAGAGAGACAGAGCATGAACGGGGGAGGAGCAGAGAAAGAGGGAGACACAGAATCGGAAACAGGCTCCAGGCTCTGAGCCATCAGCCCAGAGCCTGATGCGGGGCTCGAACTCACGGACCGCGAGATCATGACCTGGCTGAAGTCGGACGCTTAACCGACTGCGCCACCCAGGCGCCCCGATATATATATATATATATATATATATATATATATATATATATATATATATATATA
>NW_024412445.1:9564120-9592120 GCF_014898765.1 Herpailurus yagouaroundi | reverse complement strand
ATATATATATATATATATATATATATATATATGAGCATAGCCAGCCCTGCTCTCTTTTGGTTACCATTTGCATGGAATATCTTTTTCCATCCCTTTACTGTGAACCTATGTGTGCCTTCAAAGCTGAAGTGAGTCTCTTGTATGAAGCATATAGTTGGGTCTTTTTTTTTTTTTTTTTTTTTAATATATTCAGCCACTCTGTGCTTTTTTTTTATTTGGAGAATTTAGTCCATTCACATTTAAAGTTGTTATTGATAAGAACTTTCTCTTGCCATCTTGTTCATTGTTTCTAAATTTTTTCATAGTTTCTTCATTCCTTTCTTCCTTTCTTGTGGTCTTCCTTTGTGATTTTTTGATTTTTTTTTTTTTTTAATTTCCAAACCACTTTTTTTTTTTTTTTGTATTTTATTTTATTTTATTTTTCAATATATGAAGTTTATTGTCAAATTGGTTTCCATACAACACCCAGTGCTCATCCCAAAAGGTGCCCTCCTCAATACCCATCACCCACCCTCCCCTCCCTCCCACCCCCTATCAACCCTCAGTTTGTTCTCAGTTTTTAAGAGTCTCTTATGCTTTGGCTTGCTTCCACTCTAACCTCTTTTTTTTTTCCTTCCCCTCCCCCGTGGGTTTCTGTTAAGTTTCTCAGGATCCACAGAAGAGTGAAACCATATGGTATCTGTCTTTCTTTGTATGGCTTACTTCACTTAGCATAACACTCTCCAGTTCCATCCATGTTGCTACAAAAGGCCATATTTCATTCTTTCTCATTGCCACGTAGTACTCCATTGTGTATATAAACCACAATTTCTTTATCCATTCATCAGTTGATGGACATTTAGGCTCTTTCCATAATTTGGCGATTGTTGAGAGTGCTGCTGTAAACATTGGGGTACAAGTGCCACTATGCATCAGTACTCCTGTATACCTTGGGTAAATTCCTAGCAGTGGTATTGCTGGGTCATAGGGTAGGTCTATTTTTAATTTTTTGAGGAACCTCCACACTGTTTTCCAGAGTGGCTGCAGCAGTTTGCATTCCCACCAACAGTGCAAGAGGGTTCCCGTTTCTCCACATCCTCTCCAGCATCTATAGTCTCCTGATTTGTTCATTTTGGCCACTCTGTCTGGTGTGAGGTGATATCTGAGTGTGATTTTGATTTGTATTTCCCTGATGAGGAGCGACATTGAGCATCTTTTCATGTGCCTGTTGGCCATCCTGATGTCTTCTTTAGAGAAGTGTCTATTCATGTTTTCTGCCCATTTCTTCACTGGGTTATTTGTTTTTCTGGTGTGGAGTTTGGTGAGCTCTTTAGAGATTTTGGATACTAGCCCTTTGTCCGATATGTCATTTGCAAATATCTTTTCCCATTCTGTTGGTTGCCTTTCAGTTTTGTTGGTTGTTTCCTTTGCTATGCAGAAGCTTTTTGTCTTCATAAGGTCCCAGTAGTTCATTTTTGCTTTTAATTCCCTTGCCTTTGAGGATGTGTCAAGTAAGAAATTGCTACGGCTGAGGTCAGAGAGGTTGTTTCCTGCTTTCTCCTCTAGGGTTTTGATGGTTTCCTGTCTCACATTCAGGTCCTTCATCCATTTTGAGTTTATTTTTGTGATTGGTGTGAGAAAGTGGTCTAGTTTCAAACTTCTGCATGTTGCTGTCCAGTTCTCCCAGCACCATTTGTTAAAGAGACTGTCTTTTTTCCAGGATATTCTTTCCTGCTTTGTCAAAGATGAGTTGTCCATACGTTTGTGGGTCTAGTTCTGGGGTTTCTATTTTATTCCATTGGTCTATGTGTCTGTTTTTGTGCCAATACCATGCTGTCTTGATGATTACAGCTTTGTAGTAGAGGCTAAAGTCTGGGATTGTGGTGCCTCCTGCTTTGGTCTTCTTCTTCAAGATTACTTTGGCTATTCGGGGTCTTTTCTGGTTCCAGACAAATTTTAGGATTGCTTGTTCTAGTTTTGAGAAGAATGCTGGTGCAATGTTGATTGGGATTGCATTGAATGTGTAGATAGCTTTGGGTACTATTGACATTTTGACAATATTTATTCTTCCAATCCATGAGCACGGAATGTTTTTCTATTTCTTTATATCTTCTTCAATTTCCTTCATGAGCTTTCTATAGTTTTCAGCATACAGATCTTTTACATCTTTGGTTAGATTTATTCCTAGGTATTTTATGCTTCTTGGTGCAATTGTGAATGGGATCAGTTTCTTTATTTGTCTTTCTGTTGCTTCATTGTTAGTGTATAAGAATGCAACTGATTTCTGTACATTGATTTTGTATCCTGCAACTTTGCTGAATTCATGTATCAGTTCTAGCAGACTTTTGGTGGAATCTATCGGATTTTCCATGTATAATATCATGTCATCTGCAAAAAGTGAAAGCTTCACTTCATCTTTGCCAATTTGGATGCCTTTGATTTCCTTTTGTTTTCTGATTGCTGATGCTAGAACTTCCAACCCTATGTTAAACAACAGCGGTGAGAGTGGACATCCCTGTCGTGTTCTTGATCTCAGGGAAAAAGCTCTCAGTTTTTCCCCATTGAGGATGATGTTAGCTGTGGGCTTTTCATAAATGGCTTTTATGATCTTTAAGTATGTTCCTTCTATCCCGACTTTCTTGAGGGTTTTTTTAAGAAAAGGTGCTGAATTTTGTCAAAGGCCTTTTCTGCATCGATTGACAGAATCATATGGTTCTTATCTTTTCTATTATTAATGTGATGTATCACATTGATTGATTTGCGAATGTTGAAGCAGCCCTGCATCCCAGGAATGAATCCCACTTGATCATGGTGA
Source organism: Herpailurus yagouaroundi (assembly GCF_014898765.1). Taxonomy (NCBI): domain Eukaryota; kingdom Metazoa; phylum Chordata; class Mammalia; order Carnivora; family Felidae; genus Herpailurus; species Herpailurus yagouaroundi. Next base: position 9,589,326 of record NW_024412445.1, on the reverse strand, counting down.
ATAATTCTTTTTATATGCTGTTGAATTCGATTTGCTAGTATCTTATTGAGAATTTTTGCATCCATACTCATCAGGGATATTGGCCTGTAGTTCTCTTTTTTTACTGGGTCTCTGTCTGGTTTAGGAATAAAAGTAATACTGGCTTCATAGAATGAGTCTGGAAGTTTTCCTTCCCTTTCTATTTCTTGGAATAGCTTGAGAAGGATAGGTATTATCTCTGCTTTAAACGTCTGGTAGAACTCCCCTGGGAATCCATCTGGTCCTGGACTCTTATTTGTTGGGAGATTTTTGATGACTGATTCAATTTCTTCACTGGTTATAGGTCTGCTCAAGCTTTCTATTTCCTCCTGATTGGGTTTTGGAAGCGTGTGGGTGTTTAGGAATTTGTCCATTTCTTCCAGGTTGTCCAGTGTGTTGGCATATCATTTTTCATAGTATTCTCTGATAATTGCTTGTATCTCTGAGGGATTGGTTGTCATAATTCCATTTTCATTCATGATTTTATCTATTTGGGTCATGTCCCTTTTCTTTTTGAGAAGCCTGGCTAGAGGTTTATCAATTTTGTTTATTTTTTCAAAAAAACAACTCTTGGTTTTGTTGATCTGCTCTACAGTTTTTTTAGATTCTCTATTGTTTATATCTGCTCTGATCTTTATTATTTCTCTTCTTCTGCTGGATTTAGGCTGTCTTTGCTGTTCTGCTTCTATTTCCTTTAGGTGTGTTGTTAGATTTTGTATTTGGGATTTTTCTTGTTTCTTGAGATAGGCCTGGATTGCAATGTATTTTCCTCTCAGGACTGCCTTCGCTGCATCCCAAAGCATCTGGATTGTTGTATTTTCATTTTCATTTGTTTCCATATATTTTTAAATTTCTTCTCTAATTGCCTGGGTGACCCATTCATTCTTTAGTAGGGTGTTCTTTAACCTCCGTGCTTTTGGAGGTTTTCCAGACTTTTTCCTGTGGTTGATGTCAAGCTTCATAGCATTGTGGTCTGAAAGTATGCATGGTATAATTTCAATTCTTGTATACTTATGAAGGGCTGTTTTGTGACCCAGTGTGTGATCTGTCTTGGAGAATGTTCCGTGTGCACTCGAGAAGAAAGTATATTCTGTTGCTTTGGGATGCAGAGTTCTAAGTATATCTGTCAAGTCCATCTGATCCAATGTATCATTCAGGGCCCTTGTTTCTTTATTGACCGTGTGTCTAGATGATCTATCCATTTCTGTAAGTGGAGTGTTCAAGTCCCCTGCAATTACCACATTCTTATCAATAAGGTTGCTTATGTTTGTGAGTAATTGTTTTATATATTTGGGGGCTCCTGTATTCGGCACATAGACATTTATAATTGTTAGCTCTTCCTGATGGATAGACCCTGTGATTATTATATAATGCCCTTCTTCATCTCTTATTACAGCCTTTAATTTAAAGTCTAGTTGTCTGATATAAGTATGGTTACTCCAGCTTTCTTTTGACTTCCAGTGGCATGATAAATAGTTCTCCATCCCCTCACTTTCAATCTGAAGGTGTCCTCAGCTCTAAAATGAGTCTCTTGTAGACAGCAAATAGATGGGTCTTGTTTTCTTTTATCCATTCTGATACCCTATGTCTTTTGGTTGGAGCATTTAGTCCATTTACATTCAGCGTTATTATTGAAAGATATGGGTTTAGAGTCATTTTGATGTCTGTCGGTTTCATGCTTGTAGCGATGTCTCTGGTACTTTGTCTCACAGGATCCCCCTTAGGATCTCTTGTAGGGCTGGTTTAGTAGTGACGAATTCCTTCAGTTTTTGTTTGTTTGGGAAGACCTTTATCTCTCCTTCTATTCTAAATGACAGACTTGCTGGATAAAGGATTCTTGGCTGCATATTTTTTCTGTTCAACACATTGAAGATCTCCTGCCATTCCTTCTGGCCTGCCAAGTTTCAGTAGAGAGATCGGTCACGAGTCTTATAGGTCTCCCTTTATATGTTAGAGCACGTTTATCTCTAGCTGCTTTCAGAATTTTCTCTTTATCCTTGTATTTTGCCAGTTTCACTATGATATGTCGTGGAGAAGATCGATTCAAGTTACGTCTGAAGGTAGTTCTCTGTGCCTCTTGGATTTCAATGCCTTTTTCCTTCCCCAGATCTGGGAAGTTCTCAGCTATTATTTCTTCAAGTACACCTTCAGCACCTTTCCCTCTCTCTTCCTCCTCTGGAATACCAATTATGCGTATATTATTTCTCTTTAGTGCATCATGTAGTTCTCTTATTTTCCCCTCATACTCCTGGATTTTTTTATCTCTCTTTTTCTCAGCTTTTCTTTTTCCATAATTTTATCTTCTAGTTCACCTCTTCTCTCCTCTGCCTCTTCAATCCGAGCTGTAGTTGTCTCCATTTTATTTTGCAACTCGTTGATAGCCTTTTTTTAGCTCCTCCTGGCTGTTCCTTAGTCCCTTGATCTCTGTAGCAAGAGATTCTCTGCTGTCCTTTATACTGTTTTCAAGCCCAGCATGTTTTTCTGTTACTAATTAGTATTCACTCATTACAACTTGAGAAGCTCCCTTTAGTATTTCTTGCAAAACACGTCAGTGGTGGTAATCTCCTTTAGCTTCTGTTTGTTTCAGAAAGTCTTTATTTCACCTTCATTTCTGGAGGACGGCTTTGCTGGTTAATATATTCTTGATTAGTGTTTCTTTTCTTTCAGCACTTTGAATATATTATCCCACTCTTTTCAGGCTTACACAGTTTCTGCTGAGGCAGAAATATGTCTTATGGAGGTTCTTTTGTATGTGATGAGTCTTTTTTCTCTTGCTGACTTAAAAATTGTCTTTTTGGCTTTGGCTTTTGATAATTTAATTACAATATGTCTTGATGTAATCTTTGGGTTGATCCTGTTGGAGAAACTTTGAGCTAAAGGAGCCTGGATAGCTATATCCCTCCCAAGATCTGGGAAATTTTCAACCATTATTTCTTAAACAAACTCTCTATCCCTTTCTTTTTTACTTTTCTCCTTCTCAAGGTCCCATAATGCATATATTGATTCACTTGATTGAGTTCTATAAATCCTATAGGCTTTCTTCACTTTAATTCACTCTTTTTTTCTTCTGACTGAAATATTTCACATGACTGGTCTTTGAGTTCACAGATCCTTTCTTCTTGATCGAGTAGTGTTGGAGGTCTCTAATGAATTCTTCTTTTCATTCATTAATTATGTTATTTTCCTCTCTGTTTAAAATTTTATTTATTCATTCATTTGTTCCAATATTTTATTTAAAGTCTAGCTAGTTAACCTATACTGTAATATTGGTTTCAGGAGTAGAATTTAATAATTTGTTACTTGTATATAACACCCAGTGCTCATCCCCACAAGTGTCCTCCTTAATGCCCATCACCAATTTAGCCTATCTCCCCATCCACCTCCTCTCCAGAAGTACTCAGTTTGCTCTCTGTAGTTAAGAATCTCTTATGTTTTGCCTCCCTCCCTGTTTTTACCTTATTTTATTTTTCTTCCCTTTCCCTATGTTCTTCTGTTTTGTTTCTTGAACTTCACATATGAGTGAAATCATATGGTATTTGTCTTCCTCTGACTTACTACCCTTAGCATAATACACTCTAGTTCCATCCATATCATTGCAAATGACAAGATTTTATTCTTTTTCATGGCTGAGCAATATTCCATTGTATATATACACCACATCTTCTTCTTTTTTCTTAATGTTTCTCTATTTGTGAGAGAGACAAAGACACAATGTGAGTGGGTTAGGGGCAGAGAGAGAGGGAGACACAGAAGCAGAAGCAGACTCCAGGCTCTGAGCTGTCAGCACAGAGCCCAACACGGAGCTTGAATTCACGAGCCGTGAGATCATGACCTGAGCCGAAGTTGGACTCTCAACCGACTGAGCCACCCAGGCATCCCATACATCTTCTTTATCCATTCATCAGTCCATGGATATTTGGGCTCTTTCCATAATTTGGCTATTATTGACAGTGGTGCTATAAACTTTGGGGTGCATGCACTCCTTCAAATCAGTATTTTTGTATCGTTTGGGTAAATACCCAGTAGTGCAATTGCTGGGTTGTAGGGTAGTTCTATCTTTAACTGTTGGAGGAAACTCCCACTGTTTTCCAGAGTAGCTGAACCAGTTTGCATTACCATCTATAGTGTAAGACGGTTCCCCTTTCTTTGCAGCCTTGCCAATATCTGTTGTTTCCTGAGTTGTTCATTTTCACCATTCTGACAGGGATGAGGTGGTATCTCATTGTGGTTTTGATTAGTATTTCTCTAATGACGAGTGAGTTTGAGCATTTTTTATGTATTTGTTAGCCATTTGTAAGTCTTCTGTTGAGAAGTGTCTCTTCATGTCTTCTGTCCATTTCTTAAGTGGATTAATTTTTTTTTATTTTTTTAATGTTTGTTTATTTATTTATTTATTTATTTATTTTTTTGAGAGACAGATAGAGAGACAGAGAGACAGACTGTGAGTGGGGGAGGAGCCGAGAGAGACGGAGACACAGAATCTGAAGCAGCCTCCAGGCTCTGAGCTGTCAGCACAGAGCCCGATGAAGGGCTCGAAATCACAGGCGGTAAGATCATGACCTGAGCTGAAGTCGGGCACTCAACAGACTGAGTCACCTGGTTGCCCCTTAACTGGATTATTTTTTTGTTGTTGTGATTGCATGTTCAATTTGATAAGTTCTTTATAGATTTTGGATACTAGCTTTTTATCCAATATGTCATTTGTAAAAATCATCTCCCATTCCGTTGGTTGCCTTTTAGTTTTGCTGATTATTTCCCTCAGTGTGCAGAAGATTTTTATCTTGATGAAGTCCCAGTAATTCATTTTTGTTTTTGTATCCCATACCTTCAGCAACATGTTTAGTAAGATGTTGCTCTAGCTGAGGTAAGATAGGTTGCTGCCTGTTTTCTCATATAGGATTTTGATGGTTTCCCATCTTACAATTAAGTCTTTTATCTATTTTGAATTTGTCTTTGTGTACGTTGTAAGAAAGTGGTCCAGTTTCTTCCTTCTGCATGTAGCAGTCCAGTTTTCCCAGCAGCAATTGTTGAAGAGACGATCTTATTTCCAGGGGATATTCTTTCCTGCTTTGTGGATGATTGGTTGACCATACATTTATGGGTCCATTTCTGGGTGCTTTATTCTGTTCCACTGATCTATGTGTCTGTTTTTGTGCCAGTTCCATACTCTCTTGATTAAAGCTTTGTGATACAGCTTGATGTCCAGAATTGTGATGACTCCCACTGTGGTTTTCTTTTTCAACATGACTTTGGCTATTCGGGGTCTTTTCTGGTCCCATACAAACTTTAGAATTGTTTGTTCTAGCTCTGTGATAAATGCTGGTGTTCTTTTAACAGGGATTGCATTTAATGTGCAGTTTGCTTTGTGTGATGTAGACATTTTAGTGATGTATGTTCTTCCAATCCATGAGCATGGGATGTTTTTGCATTTTTTATTTTTAGTCTTCTTCAATTTCTTTCATAAGCGTTCTATAGTTGTTAGAGTATAATCTTTTACCTCTTTGGTTAGGTTTATTCCTAGGTATCTCATGGTTTTGGTGCAATTGAAAATGGGATTGATTCCTTGATTTCTCTTCCTGCTTCTCTTCCTGCTCTTCTTGCATTATTGGTGTATGAAATGCAACTTATTTCTCTACTTTTTAAGTGTTATTTGAGAGAGAGAGAGAGAAAGAGAGTGCAAGCAGGAAAGAGAGGCAGAGGAACAGAGAGAGAGAGAGAGAGAGAGAGAGAGAGAGAATGTCAAGCAGACCCCATGCTCAGCATGGGGCCTGACATGGGGCTCCTTCTCACGACCATGAGATATCACCTGAGCTGAAATCAAGCGTCAGTCGCTTAACTGACTAAGCCACCCAGGCGCCCTCTGATTTCTATTCTTTGATTTTATATGCTGTGACTTTGTTGAATTTATGTATCAAGTCTAGCAATTTTTTGGCAGAGTCATTTGGGATTTCCACATAGAGTATCTTATCTCTGTGAAGAGTAAAGGTTTGATTTCTTCCTTGCCAATTTGGATGCATTTTATTTCTTCTTGTTGTCTGATTGTTGAGGCTAAGACTTCCAGTACTGTGTTGAACAACAGTGGTGAGAGTGGACATCCCGGTAGTGTTCCTGAAAAACCGAGAGCTTTTCCCCCATTGAGGATGATACTAGTTGTTGGCCTCTTGTATCTGGTCCTTATGATGTTGAGGTACGTTCCTTCTATCCCCACTTGCCTGAAGGTTTTTTGTATCAAGAAAAGATGCTTGTATTTTGTCAAATGCTTTTTCTGTATCTATTGAGATGGCCATATTGTTCTTTTCCTATCTTTTATTAATGTGTGTAGCACCTTGATTGACTTGCAGGTACCAAAGCAGCCCTGTGGTCCAGTAGTAAATCCCTCTTGATGGTGGTGAATGATTCTTCTCATGTGCTGTTGGATTTGATTTGCTAGTATCTTGTTGAGAATTTTTGCATCAAAGTTTACCAGCGATACTGGCCTGTAATTCTCCTTTTTAGTGGGGTCTTTGGTTTGGGGATCAAGGTAATGTTGGCCTCATAGAATGAGTTTGGAAGATTCCCTTCCTTTTCTATTTTTTGGAACAGTTTCAGAAGACTCGGTACCACCTCTTCGCTAAATGTCTGCCAGAAATCCCCCTGGGAAGCCATTCGGCCCTGGACGCTTGTTCGTCGGAATATGTTTGATTACTGATTTATTTCTTCAGTGATTATAGGTCTGTTCGAATTTTTTATTCCTTCCTGTTTCAGTTTTGGTAGTTGATATTGTTTGTAGAAATTTCTCCTGTTGTTTCAGATTGCCCAATTCGGTGGCACAGAAGTGCTCATATTATTCTCTTATAATTGTTTGCATGTTTCATTCAATGTGTTCTTCTGCTAGAGAATTTCTGTTTGATATTTTTATTTTCCTTTGTGTTGAAATGTCTGTTTGTTCATGCACTTCCCCCCGATTTTGTTGAATTGTCTATTTGCATTTCCTTGTACCTCCCTGAGCTTTCTTAAGGTAATAATTTTGAATTCGTTGTCAGAAACTGCATATATTTCCATTTCTTGGGGCTTTATTCGTTTCCTGTTGTGATGTCATAGTTGCCTGATTCTTCGTGATCCATGTCACCCTGCACTGATGTCTGTGTACTTGAAGCAGTTAAGCACTTCTTCCTGTCTTTACAGGCTGGTGTTAACAGGTACAGGCCTTCCGCTGCTGTGTCCCCAGACTGATGGCACTATGTGTAGGATTGCAGTCGAGCAGGGCTAAGCCTGGTTACCTGACTGTTGCCGGGTCACCGTTGGGTCCAACATTGGCAGGCCTGTTACCATGGGCATGGGTTGCTGTGGATCCTGCCTGTACCTTGGGTGGACAGGACTGCTCTGGGACTGTGGTTGAGCAGGTCTTGAGTCTGGTCACACGGCCATTTTCAGGCCTACAGTTGATGAGCCTCTTACCAGGGAGGATATGGATGGCTGTGGCTCCAGCTGTATCCCTGAGCATGCTTCCACCAGGTCCCTAGATGGGTAGCACTGCCTTCTGGACCAGGGTAGAGCAGGGTGGGAACAGGATCACAAGGCTCTACAGGATCTACAGTTGGGACTGAGGTTGGTAGATCCCCCAGTGGGGACTCATACAGACATGTGTCTTCTAGTTCCCTGAGTGTACATCATTGCCCTCAGACCCCCATAGATCAGTCCTGGAACTGAGTCCGAAGGAATCCACAGCTAGGAGTCAGGTCAACAGACCTGCTGCCAGGGGAAAACGTGTGTTTCCAGGTCCCTGGTCCAGCAGGAGTGACTCTTTACCTCCTTCTAGTGGGGTTGGGGTTAGGTCTTAGGGCCACCTCTGGTGCACTGAGGTCTGAGGTCAGCAGGTATGATAAAGGGGTCACGGATGGATTGTGGCTCCCCGGGGTCCTTTGGCAAATGTGGTTGTTTCAGGAGCATTGTGAAGCTGGGTTGGAGCCACATCCATAGGGACAGGGCTACTTCCAGTCTGTAGCTGGGACCACTGCCCATGAGCATACCACTAGGGCACTGGCCTGCCTTCACCAGGTGATATTTCATGGTCTTAGGCTTCATTGGGGTTTTGCAACTTTCTACTTGGATCCCAAAGTTCCCACAAGCAGACTTTGTCCGTGGCTGGCTGCCAGGTGATTGTGTTGGGGGATGAGCTGGGCACCTCCTATTCTACCATCTTGCTGACTTCCTGCAGGCACTGTTGTAAGCACTTGACGTTTCATCTCTATAACCTTCCTCTGAGTTCAGTGCAGCATTACATCCATGTTGCAAATAAGCCAAATGAAGCACAAGAGATTAAGAAGCTTGACCGAGATTTTCTAGCCAGAGCCAGGATTTTAACCCCATCAGACTGACATCATAGTCTGTTCTTAAATACTGTGCTTCACCTCTGCCTCTAGTATATAAATTTATATCATGATAGAATTTTCTTCTGTTTCAGGTTCCTTGTGGCCTGGCTTGGAATAGGTTCCTGCTGGCTGCCTCATGTTCTGGGTTTTTTGGTTATTAGAGACTGAAATTCAATCTTCTTTTCCTAAGTCATGTGTCTTTATTGTAAATAGGATGTGGAAATCTAGAATACGGTAATTTTGGTTCGTGGTATCTAGAAACAGATAAGCTTAAGAACTGAAACGTGGCTCCAAAAACAGCATGGCTGATTGGCTTGTCTTTGTGGCCTTTTGAGTCCTGTGCAAATTATCATCATCCATTTTGTTGCAGTCAGGGGCTCTGTGCCATGACCGGGGGTCTGGAGGGGTTTGGCAGACTGTGTGGGAGCTGATGATTCCAGACACATCCTGCAGAGGTGTTTGGGGAGTGCAGTGGCTTTCTGCCTCCTACGTGAATGTCTGGTCCCTGCATAGGTAAAATGGGAGGTTCCTGGTACACAAATTCATCGTCTCATCACCATGTACAAAGAGCTAGGAAAGGAAAATCTACCAGGAAACATTTTAGAATACATATAAAAGAAAACAAAAAGTAAGTTTTGGTTCATGAGCTATTTTGAGTATTTTCCAATTTATATTTATTTGCTCTATTTTATTTTCATTAGTAGAGCTCATTGAAAAAATTCTGGTGTAAGGATTGATTATTTCCTTAGGATTAGTTCTTGAAAGGTCCTTGTAAGAAATTATGTGAATGAAGTTTGAGTTTCTTTTTAAAACTTACCATAAGCAATTCTGCTCTTAGCCAAGGGCATGCTGTTCATAGGAAAATAATTGAGCACCACAACTATAATTAATAATGAAGTATAGGGCAGGGAAACCAGGAGAAGCCTGTACCTAAAGAGGATTTGGTACTTTGAAAAAGGGCCATGGGGGTGCCTGGGTGGCTGAGTCAGTTAAGCATCTGACTTCAGCTCAGGTCATGATCTCAAAGTTTGTGAGTTCAAACCCCACATTGGGTTCTGTGCTGACAGCTCAGAGCCTGGAGTCTGCTTCAGATTCTGTGTCTCCCTGTCTCTCTCTGCCTCTGTCTCTCTCTGTCAAAAATAAATAAACATTACAAAAATAATTAAAAAAAAAAAAGAAAAAAAAAAAGAAAAAGGTCCATGTATCTAGAACAATGCACTGAAACAAAATGGACCACCACCAATTAGAGCTGGATTTTACCTGGTGCCAGAAACGTGCTGGGTGTTGTTCTCATTGGACACCTGACCTGCGTTCGCCACAGTAACCCTGTGGGTATCATTCCTGTACTTTCCAGATGTGCAAAGTGAAGTTGAGAAGGTACGTGATTTATCAGAGATCACGCATGTGGTAAACGGAGGTAGTAGGAGTTGCGTTTTGCAGTTTTTATGTGTGCAGAAACTGAAACACTAACAGTTAGTGATTGCCACAAGTCCGCATCTTAATGTCTGTGCAGTGTTAGCCTTCCGGGGCTGGGTGTTTGAGTTGGGAAGAAGGAGGGAGCAGCAGGTGTGACAGGGGTGTGTGTGGAGGCATCGCAGAAGCTGGGGGTGTCCACACAGTCCCTGCCTTCTTGCCCCTCCCGCCTTCCCTTCCCAGACCCCAGGTTTTACTGCTTTCCTTCTTCCTTTTTTTTCTAGTACTTTTGCAAAGTCTGCAGACAGACTGATAGTTTTTTAAGAGACTTTAAAAAAGCACATTTCTCTGTGTAACTTTTTTTATTTTTAATTTTTTTAACGTTTTTATTTTTGAGACAGAGAGAGACAGAGCATGAATGGGGCAGGGTCAGAGAGAGAGAGAGCCACAGAATCCAAAGCAGGCTCTGGGCTCCTAGCTGTTAGCACAGAGCCTGACGCAGGGCTTGAACTCACAGACCGCGAGATCACGACCTGAGCTGAAGTCGGATGCTCAGCCGACTGAGCCACCCAGGCGCCCCTAATCACTCTTTTTTTTTTAAATTTATTTAAAAAATTTTTTTTTCTGTGTAACTTTAAGTTTCAGATGGATTTTTCTTTTGTCTTAGATTCATGTTTGATTTTGTTTGTTTGTTTGTTTGTTTGTTTGTTTTAAGTAGGCTCTGTGCCCAGTGTGGAGCCCAGCGCTGGGCTTGAACTCAAAACTGTGAGATCAGGACCTGAGCTGAGATCAAGAATCCGACGCTTAAAACATAAGAGACTGTTAAAATTAAGAACAAACTGAGGGTTGATGGGGGGTGGGAGGGAGGGGTGGGTGGGTGATGGGTATGGAGGAGGGCACCTGTTGGGATGTGGAAACCAGTTTGACAATAAATTTCATATTAAAAAAATAAAAGAATCCGAGGCTTAAATGACTGAGCCACCCAGGTGCCCCTAGAAGTATGTTTTAATGTCATGGTTTAACTTGGAAATAGCATCTCTGTAGGAAAATAACTTCGCAGCAGCTTTTCTCTTTTCCAGCACCTAGCAGAGCATCTGCTCCCCTGGTGCTCTTCCCTCTCCATTACCTTCCCAGATGGCTCACTTGTACCTTTGATGTGGATGTCTCCTAGGTTTGGTTGAGGACCTTCTATTCTTATTCTCTGAAATGTCTCTGGGAGTCTCATCCACAGCTAAATTTTCCGCGGTCGTGTTTATGCTAAGTTTCCAAAATTTCTATCTCTAACCCCAGAATTCCCTGCTGAACTCCAGTTGTCTAATTGAAATCTCTGCCATGGTAGCCGAGAGGTCTCCCAGACCCTGGTTCTGAAACAGCTCACTCTTTCTTCAGATGTCATCTGTTGTCTCCATCTCGGTGGCCATACTGTTCACCCAGGATGCTACTCCAGAAACCCGGGGCTGTTCCAGCCCCACTTTCTTTGCATCCTGTACTGTCTCCAAGTCGTATTGATTCTTCCTCCTTCTAATTTCTAAATGCTCCTCCCCCATGCCTCTATTTTCTCTAAACCTCAGTCGAGGCTCTTCAGTCTGTGTGCCATTGTCCTCCATCTACCTGTGTAATCTCTTGAAACTGTAATCCAACCTGTCACTTCCCTACTTGAAATACATGAATGCGACTAAAATTCCAACTAATCTTAATCACGGTGCCTTTCAGGGCCCTGTCGGTTCTATAGATGGTATGTGGTTGAGCTGTCCCATCCCAAGCCTTTCTGACCCCATGCAGTTGCCCTAACCAGGTGCTGTTGTCCAATAGTGAGATAGCGGGCATTGCACATTTTTATGTTTCATCTTTTGAGAATCAACTGATCACTGGGTAGGTTTTGGAGCCTGTTTTATCAGCAGTAAATACGCGAGGAGGAATGCCTTTGTATGGGTAGTTCTCTCTGCCTCTCCTTTTTACCAGTGATCACATTTTTTTGGACGCTTTTCATTTTGGAAGTGGCAGAAGATAGGACGGAAAGAGACCCAAGATGATAAATTTTGAACAGGGTGAGTAGCAGCCAGGGTTGCCAAGATGCATCCCTCCAGGACGTGCCCGTCACAGCATAGTCTTTCTGAGTGGTGTTCCCTGAGTTGTACAGTGCACAGCCTGTGATGCTGAAGAGGACAGACCTGGGAACAACCCTGCTGTGAGGCTCCAGGGTCTGGAAGGAAATGATGCCTGGCTGAGAGGCCTAGGAAGAATGTGATGAAGGTATGGGTGCACAGGAACATGTGCACAGAGGAGTGTGTGTGTGTGTGTGTGTGTGTGTGTGTGTGTGTATGTGTGTGCATGCGTGTGCGTGTGTGTTGGGGGTAGAAAAGGAAGCTCAGTGTTACCAGTGAAGTCAAAGACTGTGGATGGGGCTTCTAATATGGTCATATATGACTTAACATGGTGTGTCTATTACTGGGGGCAGGGATAGTAGGGTTGAGAACAGGGGGTGGAATCTTAGGTACACTTGAGGGAAGTAATCCACTTCTGACCCCCAGTTTTTCATTGGTTTCTTTAAGAAACATATTTAAACAAAAACCAAAATTGTTAGGCTTAGATCTATAAATATTATAGCCTTCATCAAGTACAAAAAGATTGAGATGGAGGGAGGTGGGTGGGGGATGGGCTAAATGGGTGATGGGCATTAAGGAGGGCACTTGTTATGATGAGCACTGGGTTTTATATGCAAGTGATGAATTATTAAATCTACTTCCAGAACCAATGTTACACCATATGTTAACTAATTAGAATTTAAATAAAAATTTGGAAAAAATATTATTTCTTTTTGTAGTAGATGAATTGGAGCTTACAACCTGTAGTTGTAACCTAGTAATCCTGGCTTAGGGTCTGTATCATAGGTAAATGTCCTCTGTGTCCCTTGCTAGTCTTTTGTTTTCCTCATTTCAGAAGGAGCCCCCTTACAGAGGTTTGTGTTTATGCAGATTCCATTAGCACACCCTGGCTCCTCCTCCCAGGTGGTGCAAAAGTAGAAATGAAAATACCTCCTCATTAAATTCTGCAACATAGTGGAACTAATTATTAGGAATTACATTTAAAACTGTCCCCCAGGGGCACCTGGGTGGCTCATTCGTTTGAGTATCCAACTTCGGTTCAGGTCATGATCTCTAGGTTTGTGGGTTCGAGCCCCGTGTCGGGCTCTGTGCTGACAGCTCAGAGCTTGGAGCCTGCTATGGATTCTGTGACTCCTTCTCTCTCTGCCCCTCCCATGCTCATGCTCTGTCTCTCTGTGTCTCTCAATAATAAATAAACATTAAAAAAATAATTTGTAAAACTGTCCCCCAAACCCCTCCTTGGAAAAAAAAATTCTTGAATCCAAAATGTAAAAACTAGGCAGTATAACAGATGAACTTCAGGTCTTTTCTAACAGTGCCTCCTGTTCAGGTGACACAAATATTAGGAATGAGGTTATGAGATGTAATTAACTCTGTGCCTATACTGTGACTCCCTGAATCCTTCCAAGTTGACTTTAGGAAGATTGGCAGTGGAAACGATGTTGTTAAGCATTTGTCATTTTGTTGTAGCTACAACAAATAAAATAGGAGGACACTAACTAGGAGGAAATTTTCAGAAGGGTGTGCTTACTGTAAATGTTGGTTTCTGCTGTTCCGTATCCTAATTTCACTTTGATTCGGTGAAAACTTGCATTGACTTGAGAAGTGGTCCCACTGCAGGAAGCATGGCAGATAGTTGTCACAGCTCCTGTAAACTCCTACTAATCTCCCTGGTAACCACAGCCTGGAGTGCCTCGGTGACAAGAGGTCCGAAGGAATGCTGGGACGAAGCAAGGCCTTGTGTGCTCTCTGTTGGTAGTTTGCCAGTCAAGCCAGAGTGCCATGTTTTCCGACTAGAACCTGCCCACTTGCTTCTGCTTCTGTTCTTTCCTCCTCTGGGAATACCCTTTCTGTCTTGCGGTTCACATTCCAAATACAGCCTTCTCCAAGAAGCTTGTCCTCATGCTCAAGCCAAAGCAGTCTCTGATTTTCCAAATTCATAGTTGAAACATTGCTTTATGCATTATGAAAGTCAAAACAGTGCATTCTGGTTGTGAAATAATTGGAAAACAGAAAAATACACAAGGAAACAGGAGCAAGGTTCTCCTTATTCACCTTTCTTAGAGAGCAGCTGTTAGCATCACATAATGTGTTCCATCTGGCCATTTTCTCTGCATTTTTTATACAGTAGTTGCAACATGTATGCCGTCCTGCATTGTCCTCTCCTGAGCACTGCCCTTCCATTAACAAATACTCATACACATTTTAGTGGCTATATAATCTTTATTATATGGCTATTGATGGAGTCATCAGTTCTCATGTTGAATGTTTAGCTTGTTGCCTGTTTTCCTATTTTTAAAAGATTTTTTAAAATATTTATATTTGAGAGAGAGAGAGAGAGAAAGACAGTACGCTTGAGCAGGGGAGGCACAGAGGGAGAGGGAGACACAGAATCTGAGCTGTCAGCATGGAGCCTGACATGGGGTTTGAACTCACAGGCTGGGAGATCATGACCTGAGTCAAAGTCGGGCGCTCAACTGACTGAGCCACCCAGGTGCCCCTGTTTTTCTATTTTTTAAGAATCCTAAAATAAGATTCTTTGTGCATTTGGGATTTTTTTGAAGGATACATTTCTAGAAATGGAATAACCAGACCAGAGTTTATTGACAGATTTAAAGACATCGGATTTGTCTTGCTAGACTGATTTTCAGAAAGTTGTTGTTTTTTGTTTTTTTTTTTAAGCAAACTCATACTTCTTCTAGCAGTGTATGTGACCATAGGGTCAAATGTATCTTTGCTTATTTGACCAAAAAAAAAAAATACCTTTTCCCTATGTTATGAGATAAGAGTTTTAAAATATTAGCACTTCCTGGCATTCATTGGGTATTGGCAGATTTTCTCTCTCAGAGAGAGGCTGGCAGGTCCACCCCCGTGCTCGTGCTTGGTAGATTAGCTGTCTCGGCTGATGCTGGACCTTCAGTTCTGGTGACTGACTTCTGCAATGCAGAAAATGAAATTCCTTAAGGAGTTACTGGGTTGCCTTACAAATGAAATGCTGTGCCCTCTCCCAAGCATCGGAATTCCCTGGTAATACCTGCTACTCATTTGTCAGGCTGCTTGACCCTGACCATGTGGCTCTCAGGCACCTGTGCTCTTGGGAGTTGCCTGGTCTTCATGTAGATGGTCCAGGGACTATATTCCTGGTCAGGGCAGTCAGTCCCTGTAGTGACCATGATGGGAATGGGCTAGGAATAGACCCTTCCTCATTTGAGAGCAGCATTTTTTTTTTTTTCAGAAAGGAGGGGCATAGAGGATTTTTAATGTATAGGCCTTTTTAAAGTTCATTGATTTATTTTGAGAGAGACCAAGTGGGGGAAGGGACAGAGAGAAGGAGAGAGAGAATCCCGAGCCAATTCTGTGCCATCCATGCAGAGCCTGATGCAGGGCTTGAACTCACAAACTGTGAAATCATGACCTGAACCATGATCAAGACTTGGACGCTTAACTGTGCCACCCAGGAGCCTCTAAGATTTTTTTAAAAGAGGGATTTTGTATAGAAAACTTCCACATTCTCTTGTTTGGAAAGAAGGTGAAGGGAAAGTGTCTTTCATAGAGTTGGATCCCTGTCTGTTTAGAAGGTAGTGTCTGGGGTAAAGGAAGTAGATAAAACAATACTCAACAGCAGCCACTTCCTTCTTTTGCTTTTGCTCCCAGGGTGAGTTGATTCTGCACAAAGTGTCAGCAAGCATGGACCTCACCTAATAGTCACCCTGGGGTGAAGATGGAGAACATACCAGCAGACCCTATTTCCAAGGGTAGAAAAAAGGGCAAAGGTCTCTAAGAACATGGCGCCTTGCTCTAGTCCCAGTGGCAAAAGTGATGTTGGAGGGTCATTTCCTTCCTTAGCTTTTGTCCAGATGAACCACAGACCTGGGCATTGTAGTAGAAATTAAACGATTAAATGATTAGGGGACTTGGGCTGCTTGCTAGCCTTCTTGTCCTGTGACTATATGAATGGGCCTTTGTTTAGCAGCCTGGGTGTTTCTAGTACTTGGGAATTGTTTATGATGAACTGATTCCGTCTTCCTCATCAGACCTTTAGGTAATTGGAGGTTTATTTGGAACACCTGCCTAGACTATCCATTATCTACTGGAAGATCTCTTGGATGTGGCATTCTCCCTGCCAGGCAGGACTTCACGTGACGTTCCCCAGTCCCTGCACCTCCCATCTCTCAGTCCTCACAAGTGCACCTGTCCCCCAGGCCCTGTGTCTCCAGGTAATCACCCCAGGCTGTTCATACCCCAAAATGGTGATAAAACAAGATCCCCCCTCCTGCTAATAAGACTGTGGATTTTGTGAGGTATTAGGAGATGCTGGGATTTGATTATCATGAAGTACCTATTACAGAACCCATAATGTTCCCCCATCTTTCATATCGTCTATCTAATCTGTCCTTGTAAGGATGCTGAGAATTATGGAATATGTTTCTCAGATTTCTATATGCAGTCTTGGGCCAGGAGGAATACGGGAAATTCCAGCTCGAGGATGATAAAATTAAAGGTGATTAAAGTCCATTAGACGGAGTACACATACAAGAGAGCTTTATAATTACCAACAGCCAACTTGGTCACCCACATACTGTATATTATTCGCTTGCCAACACAGAGAAGTCAGCCTGTTTGGGAGAGTATGTGTCATCTGGGTGTTAAATATTAAGTTTTCTGCTAATGGAACAAAGGTAGGTCACTGTGAGGGATGACAAATATACATTTTCACCTGTAATGTGAGAAAATGAGCAGGGAAGCTTGCGAGGCACCCTCCTGGATATCCTGAAGTCCTGAGGGACAGACTGAGCCTTTGAGGTCAAGTCAGTTGGCAACCAATCTTCTCAAACTGAGGACACTGATGTGCTGGGAGAAAAGGAAGACACAGCATCAACTTAGCATATCTGCCTGGAGCCTCCATTTAACTCCAAGTTTTTAGGGAGGAAGAAAGGTTGTCCTGGAATTTATAAATAACTGAAAACATTATGCATGAAATGTTATACTGCTATATCATGGAACAGAACGCAGTAGGTGTGAGTATTGAAGAGAAAGCTGGAGATGTCAAAAGAATTTGCATTCCATTGGAGACCACATCTTTATTCACCTGCTTGCATTCCCAGAGTCTGGTGTCCATGCTGTTGGGCACCATCATGGGTATTTTGGTAAAAAGGTTGAAGTGTATTGACAAGGGAAGAAGCTGTGATGTGAAACTGCTGGTGGGGTTTTATGGGAAGTTGGTAGAAAGGGATTCTGTGCGCAGAAGACAGTGATTGCAAATGCCTGCAGGGCCCAGGAGGTAAATGAACATGTGTGGCTGACTCGATCCATCTCCTAGGGAGTGGCAGGAAGTGTAGACCGCTAACAAAGGCCTCATCCTGTAAAAGGTGTGCAGGGAGGTAGGCAGTGCTCAGTACCATCTGACAGGTTTTTGGATTTTTTCCAAGTTGGAAGTCTAGATTTTTCTGTAAAGTTTCTTTACGTTAAAACTGTTGTGGACCAAACAAAACATATCCTTGAGTGGCTAGTGGAGATGACCATTCTCAACTCAATTTCTAGTAAGGGCTTGAATGATTGGCATATTTAGTTCTGCATGTACAGAGGTCTCTGTAAAGCTGTTTTCTTGCTGTTACTGGAATTTGCATGATTCTCTAACTCCCAAGAAGCTGGCAAGATTTTTTGGTATAGAGGGGCTTAAATTGAAATAATAGGTTCCTATACCTACATGTCAGAAAAGAACAGTATTGCACTATAAAATCAGCCCAAATGTCCTGCCTAACATCAGTGACTTCTGTGGCATCATAGTTTGAAAGAGACTCAGAAGTCACCTGGCTCCTGTCCAAGGGGGAGGCGATCTTGGTCCTGCTGGGATTCTGTTATCTGTGCAATCCCCTGAGTCTCTTTTGTCTTTCTCCACAGCCTCAGAGATGTGATGGGGTTTGACCTGGATATTACTAGGCATTAGACGAGAGCCATGGAATAATGCCCAACCCAGTATTAATTCCTGGAGTTGTGCGGGCTCCTCCCACATCCTTACAGCTGACCTGGGGCTGCTAAATCCAGGGATTATGAACTGCCTGGCCTTCTGCCACATTGGGCAGTTGGCATAATGTAGGTCAAGAGAGCTGAGTCTCTTCTCTCACTTTGCTGCTCACATGCTGAGTTGTCTCAGCTGTTCCATTCATCCACACTGAAGGCTGCCCATCTCCCCAGGACCTGGAGGCATGCTGAGGAGAGTGCCCAATATTAGCTTCCCTCAGCCTCTGGAAAAAGACCATAAGTCCTACAAGGTGGCCTGCAAGGCCCTTCGCTCCTGCTGCAGACTCTTCACCACTCCTCTTTGCTGTCTGTATTTCAAAGCCAGGAGCCCTAATTCAGGTTTTTGTTCTTGTATATCTGTTTTGAGTATAATGTGTTTGCATATTTTTAAATCAGTTTTTTTTAATATAATTTATTGTCAAATTGGTTTCCAGACAACATCCAGTGCTCCTCCCAACAGGTGCCCTCCTCCATGCCCATCACCCACTTTCCTCTCTCCGCCACCCCCCCATCAACCGTCAGTTTATTCTCAGTTCTTAAGAGTCTCTTATGGTTTGCCTCCTTCCCTCTCTGTAACTTTTTTTTCCCCCCTTCCCCTCCCCCCTGGTCTTCTGTTGAGTTTCTCAGGATCCGCATATGAGTGAAAACATGGTATCTGTCTTTCTCTGCCTGACTTATTTCACTCAGCATAATACCTTCCAGTTCCATCCAAGTTGCTACAAAAGGTCATATTCCATTCTTTCTCATTGCCACGTAGCATTCCATTGTATATATAAACCACATCTTCTTTATCCATTCGCCATTTGATGGACATTTGGGCTCTTTCCATAATTTGGCTATTGTTGAGATTGCTGCTATAAACATGGGGGTACAAGTGCCCCTATGCATCAGCACTCTTGTATCCCTTGGGTAAATTCCTAGCGGTGCTATTGCTGGGTAATAGGGTAGTTCTATTTTTAATTTTTTGAGGAACCCCCACACTGTTTTCCAGAGTGGATGCACCAGTTTGCATTCCCACCAATAGTGCAAGAGGGTTGCCGTTTCTCCACATCCTCGCCAGCATCTGTAGTCTCCTGATTTGTTCATTTTAGCCACTCTGACTGGCCTGAGGTGGTAGCTCAGTCATCATCAGGGAAAGAAAATTAAGTCAGCTTTTAATTTTGGAATAATTTTGGATTCACAGAAAACTTGCAAAGCTAATACAGAGTTCCTGTGTGTTCTCTTACCCAGTTTCCACTAATTTAACGTCTTAGTTAAATTAACTTCTTACACTGCCGTGCTACATTTGCTAAAATAAGACACGTACATATATTACTATTAATTGATCTTCAGGCTTTATTTGAATTTCACCATTTTCCCTACTAATTTCCTTTTTTTTTTTTTTTTTTCTACTCCAGGATCTAATCCGGGACGCCATACTGAATTTAGGCATAATTCAGTTTTGCCAAAACTTCCTGCTTCCTGTCATCACCTTTCCCTTTTCATTAGGTGTTTGCTTTGTACAACCATTCTCAGCTTGGGGAACACTCTGGGGGTCACATATTCATTTGCATGGGTTAATGATTAAACCCAAGAGCCTCAACCCCCCTGCCAAATGATAGTTCGATTGGCTTGGAAGGCATTGCTCCCAAAACACTTGTGACTGGTGGCTTCTCAAGAGCCTTGTGGATCAGAATAGGAGCAGGTGGTGCCCAAGCAGCGTTTATCCATCCCTGAGCTTTGTGGGACGTGTAACCAGTGTGTGTCACAAGCTGGGCCTCCAGCTGCAGTCGCGTCTGTTTTATTTTTTCAGTCACACCAGAGTATAATCATACCTGTGTTTATCTCTGGGTGAATCCAATTATGCTCGCTGGCCAGAAGGGGTTGGGGGTGGGGCAGGAAAGAGTACAGGTCTCCTGCCCCAGCTGGTGCACCTTTGTGCCCACGTGGGACCTGTGTTGGTTGTGTGCTGCTTTGTGTTGGGGGCGGTGGGACACCAGGAGAGCATCCAGGGACAGGTGCTGGCCGGGAACCACGAGTTCTTCCACATTGCAGCAGCAGGGGCTACAATGGTCCAGAAGGATGCTCTTCCTGATGAGACTATTTCTCTCCTAACCTGGTCTTGCCTCAGACCTTCTTCTTCAATAGAAGTGGTGATCATTGGTAATATTGACTCTAAGTGGCTTTTGCTGTTGAATTAACAAGTTGATTCTACTTTTCTAAATTATTTTTTTTAAAGTAATAATATAAATTGGAAAGGTTAATAGAGCCAGAGTTTAAAACTAACAACTCCCTCATACTTCTGCTGTTGTGGTCTGCTTCTCAGAGGCATCTATTTTCAACCTTTTTAGCTGATTCTTTTAATATTTGCCTTCAAAATTTAAAACATACACATAGACTTCTAGCTCTTGATTCAGTGGTGTCAGACATCTTTTCCATCTCTCTTCCTCTCTCCTGTGAGTATGTTTGGTTATATCAACATACATATACTACTGTATTATATGTGTGTGTACACACACACACACACACACATACATACCTACACATATATATAGTATTTGGTTAAATCCATACACAATATCCTCATTTTTATGACTTTAAATCTTGCTGACTGGTGCCAGGTAGAATACTAATATTTCACTTGTTTTATTGCACAACCTTTTTGTTTTTCCTTGAGTTCAAACTGGCCTCTTGTTTTCATTAGCTTAGTTTATTTCACATGTTTGGCTGAGCTCCCAAGGGGTCCACCAGCTCTACAGAACTCCTCAACAAAAATTTCCAGAGTTAAATATCAGATTGTATCTGTCAGTCCCACTTGCCCTCTGGGGAGATTCTCCTGGAAGTCTCCACTCCTCTATGCCAATCACTACTGTTCTCCTTGGGAAGACCCAACGGAAAATTTTCATCACATTCCAATATCAGAAAGACTGTCTCGTCTCTGAAAATTTTTTTTCCATCTGATGGATCCTGCAGTGTTGTAGCTGATCATGTTTCTGTCTGTGTAGACGGCGGCCGTCTCCTCTCCCCACGCTGACCTGAACTGACAACACCATGCCATTTTGTGTACTTATCTTATTCTAGTTTCATATTTTCCTCTCCTGCTTTCCCTTTCACTCAGCTGTTATGTTTTTTAAAATGTATTTTAGAACTCAACACAGATTCATACATGCAAGTTTTTCTTATAATTTTTAAAATTTAGAATATTGTTCATGTCCTAACGGAAACCCATACCCATTAGCAGTCACTCACCATTCTGCCCTTCCCCTCACCCAGCCCTGAGCAACACTAATCTGCTTTCTGCTTCCTAAATTTACTCATTCTGCACGTTATATAAATTGAACCATAAACGTGTGGTCGTCTTTGATTGGCTTCTTCCCTGTTACAGCACGTATCAGTAGGTTGTTCCTGTACATTTGAGTTGATTCCACTTTTGGCTGTTATGAGCAATGCTTCTACAAATATTTGTGTACACGTTTTTATGTGGACATATAATTTCTCTTGAGTGTATACCTAGGAACGAAATTGCTGAGTCTTATGGTAATTCTGTTTAGCCTTCTCAGGAACATTCCAACATTTTTTTTTTTTTTTTTTGTAAATAGCTGTACTATTTTATATTCTCACCAGCAGTGTATGAGGGTTCTCATTTCTCACATCCTTGCCAACCCTTGTTATTATCTGTCTTCTTTATCATAGCCATCCCAGTGAGGGTGGGGTATCTCACTATGGTTTTCACTTACTTTTCCCTGATGACTCATGATGTTGAGTATCTTTTCATGTGCTTCTTGGCCATTTGTATATCTTCTTTGGAGAAATGTCTATTCAAATCCTTTCCCTACTTAAAAAATAATATCTTTATTGACATATAATTCACCTACATATCATTCACCTATTTAAAGTATACAATTTAGTGGTTTTTGATATTCACAGAGTTGTGCAAGTATCACTACAATCAGTTTAAGAACATTTTATCACCCCCCCCCCCAAAAAAAATCCTGTAGTCATTAGGAGTCTTTCCTTTGTGTGTTTTTTAAAAAAAATTTATTAAAATGTTTTTAATGTTTATTTATTTTTCAGAGATAGAGCATGAGTGGGGGACGGGCAGAGAGAGGGAGACACAGAATCTGAAGCAGGCTCCAGGCTCTGAGCTGTCAGCACAGAGCCAGATGCAGGGCTGGAAGTCAGAAACTGCAAGATCATGACCTGAGCTGAAATTGTACCCTTAACCCACTGAGCCACCCAGGCGCCCCTCTTTTTTTTTTAACCTCCGCTTCAGATAGGCAGCAGGTAGAACACAGAATAAAGGTAATCCTTGAGGCTGACAGAAGCAAAGTGATGCTGATGGTTGCTCCTGAACAGTCCAGTGGTCTAGCCAGTCATCACCTCGGACACGTGGTCATTCCGCTCCTGCTCCGGGTGGGCTGAGGCAGCGTGAAGACGCAGAATGTCATCAGCAAACAATTCTGGGCCAAACACAAGGACAGAATGAAGGTTCATTTACTTTATGAGCTTCATAGAAATTTATCGGGTAGCCCGGGAATGTAGCCAACTCTTATACCATTACTGCTGTATGAAAATGGATCCTAAATTTTATATCACCTATTTGGAAATAGACTTTTGAAATATGATCTGTTTCTAAATTAGGATGTACCTGTGTTAATTCATTAGTGTTCTTTTCAGTAGCTTTCCCATCACATGGGGGACTGTGTGTGTGCAGTTATGTGTGATATATGTATATGTATGTGTGTGATACGTGTATGTGTGTGTATAATCATGCTTATCCATTTATGCTAGCTATCGTCCATTTAGTTGGCTCTGCAACCATTTATTGAGCCTGCCAATGGCTATTGTTGTCCCCAGATCATGTCAGGAAGGCAGAATACCTTGGGACCTCTGTCCTTCAAAACTTCACAGTCTGTTGGGGGAGAGTATGAACTCCACACAGGCAGGGTCTGCTGTAAGCACTGGTTCTCAGCCAAGAGGAAGGGGCTGATTATTCAGATGTGAATTACTCAGAGCCTCTGTTTCTCTTCCTTTTGGCCTCACACTTGGCCATTTCACAGCTCATTAGTTTTGTTTTAAGGACAAGTAGAGAGAGAGGAATAGGGAGAAACTGAATTCACTTTGTTTGAAGCGTTGTGGTAAAGGAGTAAATACCAATTGAACTGTCATTCTTAAATTACCTGGGGATTTCATCTATGTTGATCTTGATTTCTATTTTATTTTATTTTATTTTTAAAGTTTATGTATTTACTTAGAGAGCACGCAAGCTGGGGAGGGGCAGAAAGAGGGAGAGGGAGAGAATCCCAAGCAGGCTCCACACTACCAGTGCGGAGCCCGATGTGGGGCTTAAACTCACGAACTGTGAGATCATGTCCTGAGCTGAAATCTAGAGTTGGATGCTGAATGGACGGAGCCACCCAGGAACTCCTCTTACTTTCTATTTTTATAGATAGTTGATTTTAATGGTTTTAATTTTTTGAGCAAAATTAATGCATGTATGTGGTTAAAAAAGGTATGAAGGGGCGCCTGGGTGGCGCAGTCGGTTAAGCGTCCGACTTCAGCCAGGTCACGATCTCGCGGTCCGTGAGTTCGAGCCCCGCGTCGGGCTCTGGGCTGATGGCTCAGAGCCTGGAGCCTGTTTCTGATTCTGTGTCTCCCTCTCTCTCTGCCCCTCCCCCGTTCATGATCTGTCTCTCTCTGTCCCAAAAATAAATAAATGTTGAAAAAAAAATTAAAAAAAAAAAAAGGTATGAAGCAGAATGTGAGGCCTTCTCTTCACCCTATTACCTCCCAACCCTAGACCTTCTCTGCAGAGGGAGTTATCTTTAGTTTCTCTTGTAGCCCTATGAATTTTTATTTTCTAATTTGTATACTCAGATACTTTGTTTAAAGTACACGGATCATATTATACGTGCTGTTCTGCAATTCGTTTCTTCTTTTTTTCTTAAGAGATATTTCTATATCAACGTGTATACACCCACTGCATTTCCCTTAAAATTAAAGAGTGCTCCTTAATGATCGTGACTTGTTTAATCAGCTCCTTTTGAAGGACATTTAGGTACTTTCTAGCTTTTTACTGTTACACACAGTGCCCGTGAAACTCTTGGATGAGTGTCTGTCTCATGCTCTTTTGCAGGCTTGCGTTGACAGGTTATTACATTTGTCATTAAACCATGCAAGGTCATAGTTTACAGTGATTCTTAGCTGGGCTGTGGAATTGGATTTGGATTGTAGTGTGAGTGATCGTATGTGGTTTGGGTGCAGCCTTGTAGGAAAAGCTTACACTCAAATTTTGAGAAAATACTTGAGGATTAAGTTAGAGAAGGACCGAAATATATTGTCCATTTCAGAGTGTTGAACTTACTCTTTGCATCTTTACATTACTTTGGAGGCTGGATGGATGGAGACTAAATTTTTCTTGGGCTTGGAGGTGGATGGGAGGACCAGGGTAGCGGGGTTTAAGAAGATACTTCCAAGTGGGAGACAAGTCGCTATGCAAAGTGCAGACTGCACAAGAGATAGCGTTTGTGAATAGCACCTACCCATTCTGGTTTGTAGAAATAGACTTTTCCACAGTTCACGTTCTAGAAGCACGCGTACAGTAAGAGAATCCTGGGAGACACAATCCCTAGGTTAGCAGTGAAAGTTTTTCACCGCATCAGCTGGAGAAGAGAGGTGTCTCGAAGTCCAGGAGGTCTGAGGGCAGCTGATGGGGAAGGGGATGTGACAGAGTTAGGCTGGAGCTGGAGGTCCCGCTGTATGTTCTGCCAGGCTCACTGTGAGCTGCAGTTTCCCAGGTGGGGCCCTCTTGGCCTCCTCACTGGCTTGTGGAGAGGAGCTAAAGAGAGCAGTGAAGGGTGTGGGCAGATTACTCCCCTGATGGATCCAAGCCTCCATCCAGCACTTGGCATAGCTTTTCACCCATTGTTGGTGAGTGGATTTTGGGAGAGTGAATTTCTGTGGGGGGTTTGAGGATTGGATTTTCGTTTAAGCACCCTGTACATGCCACATAATGTACAGTGGTAGCATTAGGGAAGCAAGCCTGAGTTACACTGATAGGTGCCTGCCTTTGTGTTTAGGAGAATAAGAGACACTGAGCCCCAGGTAACACTGAACTACTGAACTCACTGTAATTACAAAGGAGAAGCCCAGGACGTGTAAATGGTAGGGTCAGACTGTTTTGGGGGTGGCCCCCAGAGTCCCTTCTGCAGAAAGCCTGCAGACTGCCCTTCTGCATTCAGACTTAGGAAGAAATTCATCTTTTTTTCTTAATTTTTTTTTTTTAATTTAAAAAAAAAATTTTTTTTTCAACGTTTATT
>NW_024412445.1:9517300-9563720 GCF_014898765.1 Herpailurus yagouaroundi | reverse complement strand
TTTTTGAGAGAGAGAGAGAGAGAGACAGAGTGCAAATGGGGGAGGGGCAGAGAGAGGGAGACAGAATCCAAAGCAGGCTCCAGGCTCCGAGCCGCCAGCACAGAGCCCGACATGGGGCTCGAACCCACAAACTGCGAGATAGTGACCTGAGCCGAAGTTGGATGCTCAACCGACTGAGCCACCCAGGCGCCCAGGAAGAAATTCATCTTTAAGTGGAGACCTGATGGAGAGTGGCAGTTAGCTGATGTTGGGGTGGGTGCTAGGGAGTCATTGTGGGCCTGCACTGGTCAATTGTGAAGACCCAGGGAACTGTTAACAGTATGCACCTTTCTGGGGACAAAGGTGCTTGGCATGAGAGGAGGCATATGTCGTACCACCTTCTGAATGTGGATGATCCCAACATTGTTCAGCCTCTCGTTGTGTTTAGCCAAATCTCAGCTCTTTTTAAGAGCTTCCTCCTTACAGTCCAAATCCAGACTTAGAGCAATCTATATGTCAGCAGACAATCCAACGTACTTTCCCTCTAAAATATAAGCCAAATAGGGAGGCTAGTACACAGCCCAACTTAGGAAGTCCTTATTTACTTTTTGGCATTTTGCTCTTGAAGTGCTGTGCTTATGAATCTTTGCAGGCATTTCTGTCGACGACAGAGAAGAAGTTGGTATTTTCTCACCAGTTTGGTGGTTAGCTTTTGGATCTGTTGGCAAACAAAGATTTAGTTCCGACGTAATGTAACAGTAAATGTCTGTTATCCATTTGGGCGGCGCTGTGGGATGTAGTCACTTCCTGTGATATGTATCATACAAGCAAGGGTGCACCAGTGATAGATCAGGTGGTTGCTGAGCTGATCTGCTGACTTTTTCATAAGGTCATTCTTGTACTCTGCAGGCACATTGTTGAAAGGGGTGACTTCCCTGGATTAGGCCCTTGGGGCCCTTGGGGCCCTTGGGGAGAGTATCTAAAGGCTTCATGTCTATTCAGTGCTTCCTTTTTTAGCCTTTGGCCCATAACAAAGGTTGATTATTAATTTGTTGCCGGCAAGTAACAGTAGCTCTACTATTTCCACCTGTTATCACTGCTTTCAGATCATTCTAATGAAATCTCCCAGTCATCAGTTTTTGAATGAATGATGTTTGGTGGCATTTGCAAAATTTGTCACATAAACTTTTTTGGCTGGCACCTGTGAATTCACTTTGTGCTGTTCTGTGCTATAAAGTTGCAGCTCTGAGTGTTTTTAGCAGCTAAGAACACTTTCTGAGCGGAAAAGAGATTGGTTTGCCTGCAGGTAGGCTTTGGGCTCCTTTGGTTTGGGATTGTCTGTGGCAGGTTGGCCAAGTCTTGGCAAAGCTGCTAAGCACCCTTGTCTTTTTTGCTCTTGGAGATGCAGTAAATGATAGTGCTGAGAGCGGAGGGGTGCTCCAAGGTATGATTTCTAGTAAGGTTTATTTTGGGAGGATGGAATGAGGTCTTTCATGCGGTTTCAGGCATCATTTTCGTTTCTCCTAGGCAATGAGATGATGCCTAAAATAAATCTCATTCTGGCTCCCTGTGGGAGACGCGACAGACAGAGCAAAGAATGGGATTATGAATTATCGTGACACAGGAAAGTGCGACATCTGTCCACTGTCAGAGAAAACACACAGATTTTAGAAACCCACCGGCTTTATTCAGACTGCAACTCTCCGCTTGTTTCCTGTGTTGCCTTGGCCAAGTTAATTCACCTCTCAGAGACCTTCATTTACTTGCTTCTAAGTACCTCTACTGCCTAACTCTCAGGGTTGTTATGCTGTTAAGTGAGGTTTTACCTGCAGAGTACCTGGAGGATAAGAGGCATTGCATCAATGGCAGCTACTATTTTCACCTTACAATTGAGCTAGCATGAAGAGATGCTCTGCCTCATTAGTTGCTAGGGAAATTCCAGTTAAAACCACAGCGGGATACCAGTACAGTATCAGAGGGCTGAGATCAGAAATAGTAGTCACGTTGGTGAGGATGTGGAGAAACTGGAGCCCTCACACTGCACGCAGGAATGTAAGATAGTGCAGCTGCTTTGGAAGACAGTGTGGAGATTCTTTAAGAAATTAAACATTGAGTCACCATATAGCCCAGCAATTCCCCTCCTAAGTATCTACCCAGGAAATGAAGACATATGTCCGCACGAAGATCTTCATGCGAACGTTCATAGCAGGCTTGTTCATAATAGACCGAACAAGGAAACAACACAGATAAATAGAGAAGCAAAGTGTGGTGTGTCCATTCAATGGAATAGTATTCAGCACTAAACATGAGTGAGCTGCTGACAGCAACAAACACAGATGGACAGAATCCAGACATAAAAGACTGTAAGTTTTATCGTTTCATGTAACTACCTGAACCTTGTAGAAAAGGCAAGAGAAAGCTAGAAGGCTGATCAGCGTTGCCCAGGGCTGGGGCAGGAGCTAGAACTGACTGCAAAAGGACAAGAGAGAACATTCTGGGGTGATGGAAAGGTTCTAAAACTGGATTGTGCTATTGAATGCACAAAGTATAAAAATTTCTAAAATCTCACCAAACTGTGCATTGAAAATGGGTGACTTTTATGTTTGCAGTACTGTGATTTATATTAAGAAATACATACTTGGTTTTCATCCCAGTAAAGGTGTCTGTTGTTATATTAATACTTGACGTTTGGGAGGCACGTAAGCATGGGGGTCTGGTTGCCCACAGAACCAACCATGTGGTTAAAGGGTTGGAACTTTCAGTCCCTCCTCTGATCCTCAGCGAGGGGAGAGAGGTTGGAGGCTAAATGATTTGCTAATGGCCAATGATTTAATCAATAATGCGTATGTGATGAAGACTCCATAAAACCCCGAAAGGACTGGGTTCAGAGAACTTGAGGTGGGTGGACACATAGAGATTTGAGGGAGAGCGATGCATTTAGAGAGGGCGTAGAAGCTTCATACCCCGTCCTTTTTTCCTGCCCTATGCATCTTGTCCATCTGGCTGTTCCTGAGTTCTATCTTTTTATACTAACAGTGATCTAGTGAGTCAGGTGTTTCTCCGACTTTATGGACCATCATAGCAGATTAATGGAACCTCAGCAGGAGGTCGTGGGAACCTCTGATCCAGAGCCGGTAGATCAGAAGCCTAAGTGACAACTGGTGCTTGAAGGGGGTCAGGGCACTCTTGCAGGACTGAGCCCTTAACCTGTGGGATCTAATGCTATCTCCTGGTACATAGGGTCAGAGCTGAGTTACTATTGTAGGACACCCAGGTGGTGTCACCAAATTACCGGGTGGTGTGGGGAAAACCCCCACACATCTGGTATCAGAAGTGGCGTGAGTATGGTAGTCGTGTGAGAGTAATGGAGAAACACAAGAGGGTAGGTTTTCCAAATGGCATATGAATTAAACCTCATATTGAGCTAGAACCTGGATCACATGACTGTCTCATAAATTATACTTTATGTTGATAATTGTTTTAAAAAATAGCATGGTCGTGCAGCCTGGATGGTTCAGTCAGTTAAGCATCCTACTCTTGGTTTCAGCTCAGGTTATGATCTCACGGTTCATGAGTTTGAGCCCTGCGTCAGGCTCTGTGCTGACAGTGTGGAGCCTGCTTGGGATTCTCTTTCTCTTCCCTGCTCTCACTCTCTCTCTCTCTCTCTCTCTCTCAAAATAAATACATAAACTTAAAAAAAAAGCATGTTTCTCAGAACTCTCATGTTCAAATGGCACGAGTAGGAATGCCTGTGTACCCAAGTGTTGTGAGTCTTTCAGCGGATCCCACCTTTTGTGCTAATTTAGGACTCATGTGCCACCTGCATCTTGCTACAACAGCTTCTGATAATATTGTTACGAGAATTTCAGGCTCAGTTAGAGGGAGATTTGCAAAGCAGCCCAAAGGAAATCGCACTTCCCAAAATACACTATAGAGTTAGGCTTATATTGTCCCATTTTTCCTATAAACACAGATTTGTTTTTACATTGTTAAAATTATGTAATGTATTTTAAAATGACTGCATAAAATGAGAATTTTTTTCATGATGTTAAACTTCTTAGAAATACAGTTTTAATTGCTGTTTCAGTACACTCTTTCTAGCCTTGTATATTATTTTTCACAAACTTTGTTCATCTCTTACATCTTATTTAATTTATGGTAGGATGATGTTCACTTTTGTTAGCCAATTATATTTCCTCATTTTAAATATCTCTTTATGTCTACTCTGCACTTCTTTATTGGACAGTAAGTGATCTGCTTTTTCAAGTACAATTTAACAAATTTAAAAACAGAATATTCCATACGTTCCATACGGAAAGCTTAGAAACTTGATTACCAAGATGAACAATGGAAAAAAAAATCATCTCTAATGCCACCAGAAAGGTAATTTATTGTCATTATTTTGGCATATATCTTTACATATTGTTTTCTCTGTCCTATGATGTGCAGCAAGTATATGCTGTCCTAGATATGCTCTTTATTGGCTTTATTTTTCTTAGCAAAATGCTCCCATACAATTGTATATTTTTCTGGTATCTGATAGTATATGCCTACTAATATATCTTTTGGATGTATTATAATTTTGTTAACCAAACGTACATGTCAAAGGGTTTTTTGATATATGTTGAAAATTGTCGTGAGACATTATATTCCCAACACTATTATGTGATATGTCTTTACCCTCTTGTCCTCATCAGTAGTTGATACTGTTTTTTTTTTATTAAACAATTTGGTAGCTAAAACCACATCATTATAATTTATACTTATTTGATTACTAATGAATATTGTCTCAGAAAATAGCTTTATTGACCGTTTTTGTTTCTTCTTTGAAGAATTTCCATATCTGTTACTTTTATTTATTTTTCCTATTGGAATTTTTATTTTATTATGTAAGCTTTTTATTTAAAGATACTAAGTTTATTATATTTTCATACCTTATTGTTTGCCTTTTAATTTTGGTTATTGATTAATTTTCATTTCCTGGACATGAGGATTTTTACCTACTTGAATTAAGGACCTTGACTGAGTTCCCCTACCATTCCTTCATGAAAAACTAAGGCAGATAAAGCTAACAAGGAAGCTTTCTTCAGAATAAGTTATGAGAGTCCACAGAATTTTCTAAGGGATATGTAGCTGGGCCTAATTTGTGTCTTATAGTCTACATGTCCCCAGAATCTTCAAGATAGTAATAGACAGTGTTATATACCTAATAGTTATTTGCTGGCTGATTGGTTTCTTCTGTAAGACATCAGACGATCTTTTATTTCTGTTATTTAAAGAGTTTCTCTGCTTTCTTTCCTTTAATAAATGTTGCTTGTGAGAAGCCTCATACTTTTTTTTTTTTAATTTTTTTTCAACGTTTATTTATTTTTGGGACAGAGAGAGACAGAGCATGAACAGGGGAGGGGCAGAGAGAGAGAGGGAGACACAGAATCGGAAACAGGCTCCAGGCTCTGAGCCATCAGCCCAGAGCCCGACGCGGGGCTCGAACTCACGGACCGCGAGATCGTGACCTGGCTGAAGTCGGACGCTTAACCGACTACGCCACCCAGGCGCCCTAGAAGCCTCATACTTTTATTTAAAAAAAAAAAAAAAAATCAAGGTTCCTTGGAGGCAAGATGTTCCTGAAAAAGAGAATATCCATAAGCCCAAGGATTAAGTAATTAGCACTTAGGAAGTTGATTAAAATTCCAGTACAAGAATTTGAGGCATGCTGACTCCTATTTATTGTTTGAAATTCAGAGACCTTGATATAATTAGCTGTTACTCCCTCCATAAATTCTTGCTCTGACTTCCACAAGGCCTCCTGCTGCCCTCTCTCTCTGTCCCTGGTCCTGAGCATCAGCCCTGCCAGCATCCAAGAGGCTCTCTTTGTTCAGAGTGTGTGCTGAGTGTAAATGCCCACTCTAATTGGGCTGGAACAGAATGCAGCCTACATCCGGTGGTGTGTGTTTCAAGTTCAGCTTTTGACGAATGTGAAAGAAGCACCGAGGTGCAGCCGGGCATCTTTCCCCTTTGACAGAGAGTCCTCAAACTGATTTTCCCAGGGCCTTCCCACCATGTTGAAGAAAGTTGAGGACTTACTGGTCCAGGACAGACTGGTGAAATAAGTTTTAAAAAAAAAATCCTTGCTTTCCAGGTGTCAGTGGGATCAGTTCTGTTAGTGAAACACTACTTTTCCAGTTGGCTATTCATTTAAAGATCCAACTCCATCCCCCTTTGAGCAAAAGGAGAAAGGGTGGGATTTAGATAAAATCCAGTGTTCTGAATCCTTTAGGCACTGGAGTCCTCACTCCTGTGTGTCCCAAAGTCACAGGCAGCTTCATTCTGTCAGAGTCGACTGTGTGCTGTTGTGGTGCAACACTTCTGTTAAGTTGGAGTAGGAGAAGATTGTACCATTTTATTAAACGGTGGCATCTGGGACCTCCTATTTTCATCACAGATAGATTCAGAATAATTTATGTCAGTGTGAGGATTGCTGTTGGGGATTAGCAAAGGATATGTTCTTTGGGCTTATTTAGATCCTGGCTAAATATGGATGACTATATTTAGGAGGGCTCAACTACATTTATAGACATCCTAGTCCTTGAATAATAGAGCACTGGGGTTCTTCCCTGACTGCAGATGTCTTACAAACCTTTCCAGTTTAAACCTTAGATTACCCTTCACTTGCTCCTTATGGTAGATGTTTTCTCACAATCCTGCATATTCTGCTTTGTGATTGTTGCTATTATTTATGATATCTTTGAAAAAGAGATGGCTATGCTTATTACTTTCATTATACACATGGGAGGAGTATTATATTATGAATGCATTGAGGGCCTACCGTTTGCCCAGAACCTGGTAGAGAACCCTGGCTGTTGAAGATGCCCAGACGGTAGCAGAGAGCAGCTGACAAGACCTCTCCTAACAAATATAGTTTCTGTTTCAGTGGTCAATCCCTAAGAAGCCATGATAGTACCTTTGTAGAATGAGTAGGCCTACATTTTGGGTGGACAGTGGTTTTTTTCCCTAGTTGATATAGTTAAAACTTGTTTTAGGGCGGGGTTTGTTTGCTTTAGAGAGATTTTGGAAAACTAAATAGTGTGCAAATGTCAGATATTACATACTTAGAATCTTTGTTCTCAGAAGGTTTGAAAGCATTGCTTCTCCTTAGATGATCATAGCAAAGCGAGTCATGTGTTGCAGAGAAGTAGGAAAGCTTGTTTCAGGGCACACATTTAGAGATGGAATTCCTGGCTGGGTGTGAGATTCAGTGGACTATACGCTGATCTGGTCAGGCATTTTGATGCATTCAATCTCAGTGACTTCATAAAGCCATCTTATAAATTCAGCAGGGAAGACAGACGATCCTGTTTTAGAAATGAGACAGCTGAGGTGCAGACTGACTGACACCATGGCTGATAAGTGGCAGTCAGCTTGAGAACCCAGCTATGTTCTGATTCATCTTTCTTCGGTGGGATGAATACACCCTTACCCCTTGATGTGGGTGTGTTTTCCTAGTGGACCCTAGCACAAAGATTTCCTTCTGCCTCTCCCCATACCACCCATCCATTTGCTCACGAAGTCACTTCTGAGAGCCCACCACTATTGGGAATGATCTGGAAACCCTCCTTACTCATCCCTCACAACCTCCCATTTGGCCACATGTCCAGAGCTCCAGCTGTCTGGGTCTGCCCTGAATCCTGGTGCTTATGCTAGATTTCGGGTTTGGAATTGATAGGCGAATCATGGTTTTGTTGGTAGACTTTCACTTGGCGGAACCGGCTCTCAATCCTGGGTGGTTTCTAGCAGGGATCTTCCTTTCCGCCTCCGGCCCTCTGGTACCTGATCTTCAGTCCTACCATGAAGCTCTTGGATTGGTGTGCAAGCTGACTTTGACACCTGGGATTCAGTTAACAAGCATTTAGTGAAGGAAAGACTCGATGATGAAAATTCCCAGAACTTCTTAGTCCTCATTCAGTGTTTTCAGTTGACTCATGAAATATGTCATTCTGTGTTCTTCCAGTTATCCAGCTGTAAAAAGGAATAATACCCCATTCTAACTTTAGGGAAGTATTATCTGTGTGTATTATTATATAATATTTCTAAAATTTTTTTTTTTCAACGTTTATTTATTTTTGGGACAGAGAGAGACAGAGCATGAACGGGGGAGGGGCAGAGAGAGAGGGAGACACAGAATCGGAAACAGGCTCCAGGCTCTGAACCATCAGCCCAGAGCCCGACGCGGGGCTCGAACTCACGGACCGCGAGATCGTGACCTGGCTGAAGTCGGACACCTAACCGACTGCGCCACCCAGGCGCCCCTATAATATTTCTTATACAAGAAAGCTGTTGTAAAATTCCAGCTACCAAAAATAATGAAGAAGTTACCTGGATGTTTGCAAATGTCAAAAGCTTAAACTAGCTTCAAGTAGCGATAAATGAAACTATGTTTTAATGGTAGATAGCTCAGTTTCAAAAGTGTTTATCTCTTCTGCTTCAGGAAATGTGGCCACAAATTGTTCTGTTTGGTAAAGATTATTTTTATATATTTTGAGGGGGGGGGAGAGAGAGAGAGAGAGAGAGACAGAGAGAGAGACAGAGAGACAGAGAGAGAGAATGAATGTGCACAAGCAAGGGAGGGCAGAAAGAGAGAGAGAGAGAGAGAGAATCCCAAGCAGGCCCCACACTGTCAGCACGGAGCCCAACACGGGACTCAGTTTCAGGAACTGTGAGATGATGACGTGTGCTGAAATCAAGAGTCGGTTGCTTAACCGACTGAGCCACCCAGGTGCCCCCACAATAACATTTTCTGAAGAGAATCTTTTCTAAAGGAACAAATGGAGGTTGATGCTTTTCAAACTAGGTTTTATTTGACTAGCTTAATGAAAAATGGTAAAAAGGTGATTAGCAAATAACTGTGAACAAAAATAATGACCAAGGAGGCCCCAGTGAGGTTACTGAAGATCTCAGCAAAAACACCAGAAATAACATTTTGAGATCACAGGGAGAATGGGATGGAAATAGTGTCCTAACATCTGAGGGCACTGGGAGGGTGTGAAGAGGAGTGTGTTCTCCTCACAAGTTTCTTGTGAAGCTCTTCTACCTTCCCAGCTGTTTGCTGTGTCTGCTTCCTTCCGGCAAAAAGTGATGTGTGCATGCAGTGCCATGATAGTCCTTAGTCGATTTTTGTGGTCTGAGAAGAGTAGATTCTTTACAAATTCCTTTTAACTTAACTTTATTTTTCTCAACATGAAAGAATTTTACATGATTCCAAAGTCAAACTGTGAATAAAAAAGTATACACAGAGAAATGTGTCATCACTCTCTCTCCCATCTCCTAACTCAGCCCGCATGGGGTAAGCGTTCTCATTAGTTTTTACTATACCTTTCCTGTAATTCGTTTAGTAAGAAATTAACCAAATGTAGAATTTTCCTTTTCCGTAACAAGGAGCATAGTGGATGCACACTTTTGCCTATTGTCTTTTGAGTAACACTGCATCTTAGAAATCATTTCATACTGTTTCCGAGAAACCTCGGAACAAGAGACCTCTTGTTGGCCACGTTGTGTAGATTTCTCGTCGTGTATTTTACCAGCCTGCTGTGAGTATCTGTGTCATTGCCGAGATTTTGCTATTAGAAATAATGCCATGATCAATAAACCTTTGCATATTATGTTTCATATTTGTGGAGAGATGGTCAGTGGTTAAAGAGAAATACATTCATCGTTTCCCAGACACTGCTAGATTTCCTTCCCAATCGTCATGTCTGATAGTGCCTGGGAGCTGTTCTGTACGTAACAGTTTGGTGCTTTTCGATACCCTGTCGTAGTTCTGAAGTTTCACACGTACCGCCATAGGTCCCATACACACATCTGTTCATGTCACATGCCCCACCACACGGGCAGCTGAGTGTCGAGGGCAGAGAGAGCCTCCTTTCACAGAGTCTGTCAGGCTTAGAGACAGAGCTGGGAGCAGGATCCTGATGTCTTGGTCTGGATCTCTCTCTGCCACCCTGTAGTCATGGGGCAGTATGGGGAGAGCTGAGTGTCAAGTTCTAAGAAAGTGTGCCTGTCTCCAATAGTGATGGAGAATAAAGAAGGAACATTTAACATGCCACCTGGAAGAACGCCCTGGTTGCTCAGCTTATAATAGAGGACTCTAGTGAAATAAATTGTAGTTTAGGGCAGACACTTGAAGTTTCTCTTTCTTGCCAAAATTAATTTCTTTAGCTGTCTGAATTTCCTTTCCTGAACTGGACAGGAACTAACAGAGTCTAAATTAAACTCATTTTCCATTCATACAGCTGGGTCACTTTGGGCTGCCCGAGTGTGCTTCTGGGTGTCCTAAAGCACATTTAAACCACCCCCCCTCACCCCCAGTGTTTCACGCTGTTTTCATAACCCATCTGATTTAGCCAGTGTAACACATAATATTTGCTTTCGCCTCTCCACTCTAGAGTCAGGGTC
The DNA here is from genome assembly GCF_014898765.1 of Herpailurus yagouaroundi. NCBI lineage: Eukaryota > Metazoa > Chordata > Mammalia > Carnivora > Felidae > Herpailurus > Herpailurus yagouaroundi. The sequence goes on along the minus strand of NW_024412445.1, from coordinate 9,553,292 downwards.
TATTTCCGAAACGTCTTGAGAGCTATTCGGGAAGACTGTTGCGGGAAGGCATCGCCATACACCTGCTAGCACTGGGCAAGGCAGAGGGCAGATGGCGGGGGTCAGGCTGGGGAGTTGGGTGAGACAGACCCTGCCTTGCCCAAAGAAAGCTTTGTTTTCGTGACGCCTTTCCCTGTGTTCCCACTGGTAGCTTTGCACTACTATTTGGGAGGTATTGTTTATACATAGGGTCCAATGAACTGGATCATGAATGTAGGAAGTTGTGAATTTAAAAAAAATGGTAGAACAAGCCGAAGAATTTTAGAAATATCTTGTTTAGGTCCAGGACAGTGTTTCTGCTTGGAGCTCTCACTGAGCACTTGGTGCCGTCGGCTTGCTCTCACTTGTTGGAGGCGTGTGAAGCAGTCTGTGCAACAGGGCAGCATTTGCACCTGCTGTGCCCCCCACAACGTCAAGTGTGACAGTTCCTTGGAAAGCACTCGGGAAGCTCTTAGTGTCTTTCCTCATCACCCTCCCTGTTTCTCATCCCTGGAAATGAGGGCAGGGGGCAGTACTGATGCTGGCAAGTGAATCCTGCTTTACACAGTCTGCCAGATGTGGATCCCCATGGAAGGATCCATGATTTGAATATGCCTTTTGGAATATTCTGAAATAAAAAGATCTGGAAAGGTCAAAACTGTGGGAAATACCTTTCAAACACGAAAGTTGGGGAGAAATTGAAATAATTATAATATTTTAGTTCTAGCATATTTTAGATTTTGGAGTATCGTAATATGTGAATTTTAAATTTTGTTAACTTTATTTATTTATTTTGAGAGAGACAGACAGTGAAAGGGGGGGACAGAGAGAGAGAGGGAGAGAGAGACTCTCAAGTAGGCTCTGTGCTGATGTGGGGCTTGAAACCACAAAACCGTGAGATCATGACCTGAGCCAAAACCAGGAGTTGGGCACTTAACCAACTGAGCCACCCAGGTGCCCCCGTACTGTGTGAATTTTTAAAAACAGATTGTCTTTAGTTTACTTTTTAATGAATTGGTCATGCCCATGTATGTAGGGAAATAGAAAGCTAGAAAAATTACTGGCAAAGAGATGTTTTCCTAATGTTTTCTTCTTCCCTTTTAAGAAATATAAAGAAATAAAAAGTCATTGTGGAGGGTGGATCTCCCTCTGATGCAGGGTCTCCCCCAACCCTCTGCTTTCTACACTTCAAGATGTATCAACTTACCTTTCCTTGTGTCTTTTTGTCCGGTCATCTTAACAATATGCAGATGACTTTCCACTGACAAAGGTTTTCTTCCTTCTATTTTCAGTGTACAGAGGCCAAAAAACATTGCTGGTATTTTGAAGGACTCTATCCAACATATTATATGTAAGTATTTGCATTTTCTGCAATAATCTGCATATTATATGTAAGTATTTTGATCTTGTGGTCACATCTTTCTCTGGGAATTATTTCTTTAATAGGTAATAGGACAGCTTATAGGATGGGGAACAGTCAGTTTGGGGAGGTCTTCACCCTTGGTTTCACATGCCTCTGCTCATGATTGTGCAGGTGACCTCCCTAAGGACATTCGGCCTGCTCCAACCACTTACTTTGAAGACAGCATGGAATACCATGTGCTTTGTTCTGTGATGCATGTGGGCTCATACACGATTGGACAAGAGGGGCAAGGTGTCTGAGCAGGGCCAGAGTCATGTTGGTTTAGACAAATTTTCTGAGGTAAAGGGAGCAGTGGGAGTAGAATTTTGAACTTGAGCTGGATAGGGAAAAAGTCCTTAGCTCAGTTGCTGGACTATGTGTGCATGTACGTGTGTGTGTGTGTGTGTGTGTGTGTGTGTGTTGACAATGAATACAAAGATCACCTGGCCTGTCCCCCCCCCCCCCCCCCCCAGACAGGTACAGTCAGCCTTTCATGGCTCTTGGCTTCAAGCAGGATATGTTTCTTCCTATGCCCTGGGTGCCTGCTGGTGTTATTCTAATTAAAGCATTGTTGTCTTTTACCCTGTTGTTTTTAAGGGTTTTTTTAAATGTCTGCTGAGTTAGCCACGTACTATGCTGAGCTACCTGCCTACATGGTCAGACTAACTCTCAAGGTTACCAGTTATTATTTTTATTGTATTTTGCAGTTCCATAGGTTTTGAGAGGAATGCCCCAAACCATTTTTTCCCCAAACTCCGTTATTTTTGGTATTGAATTTTATAAAACATGATAATTTTCAGTAACATATGTAATCATAGCAGAAACACTATATATTTTAGTGTATAAGGAGATTGGACAGGAAATAATAATAGTAGCAAAGAGTGTTATTTGTTAATTGGCCAATAGGTACCTTTTTATTACCTGCCATTTTGGGGTGAGTTTCTGATCTTGAAGAGACAAATATAGGAGGAGGAAGGTTGCCCACCTGTGATTGGGGACATGTTGACAAGCAGGAGTCCTCAATGCCCAACATTGCAGGGCTCCTGGCAGAAAGCCTCTGCAGCTGCAAAAAGACAAAGCCCACTTGGAAAAATCAAGCAGCAGCCTAAGGACTTTAATTACAGAGTTGTCAGCTTGAATAAAAATGGTTATGGGATGGCATGGAGGTAAAATATTTAGATTCTTAGAACAGTGGATATTCCTTGGGAAGCCCAGTTCCTTGATTCTGCTCTGTACGCAAGATATGGGACGTCTTCCTATGTGTTCTTCCTTGAAAACGAATCTTTCTCAAAGTGTTCTGTAGACCAGCTGAAGAGCCATTTCTTGTTTTGTTACAGGTTGGGAGTTGGAGGTCATTGCTGTTCTTGTATTTACTTGTTTGTTTGTTTGTTCCTTTATTCATTTCCTTGTTCGCTCCATATTTGGAAGGTGTTTTGTATTGACAGAGAATACAGAGATAAGCCTTGTTCTTGTCTTTAGTGTGGTGGGTCTGCTGGTTTGGATCCTCTCATGTGTGGGGGCTCTAAACATTGGAAAGTAAAGTCACTCAATTATTAGAACACTGAGGCTCAATATAAAACATAGTAATAGTAACACTGAGAATTTACTATAGCCTAGACATTGTCCTCTGCCCTTTCCATAAATTAATGTCACTTAATCCCACAGCCACTTGAAAACTCCAGCCATACTCACTAGTCTTGCCTGTGATCTCTGTTCCCACTGCCTTCATGTGAATCCATACCTGCATTAATGCTCTTCTGAACCATTGCATATACTTTTTTTTTTAGCCAGCTTTAGTGAGATATAATTGACATATAACATGGTATAAACGTAAGGTGTACAACGTGATTTGATATACTTACATATTGCAAAATGATTACCACCATAGCTTTCGTGAACACCTCCGTTATGTCCCATAATCGCTATTTCTTTTTTGTGGTGAGAACACTTAAATTGACTCTTTTAGCAACTTTCAAGCATATAATGTAGTATTGTTAACTATAATCACTGTGCTGTTCATGACATCCCCAGAACTTATTCATATGATGACTGGAAATTTTTACTCTTTGACTCATACCTCATTTCCCCCACCCACAGACTCTGGCAGCCACCATTCTACTCTCTTGTGATGAATTTGGCTTTCTGGATTCCACAAATAAGAGATCATATGCTATTTGTCTTTCTCTGACTTATTTCACTTACCATAATGCCCTCAAGGTACATCCATGTTGTTGAAAATGGCAGAACTTCCCTCTTTCTTTGGGGTGAGCTATATTTCACTTTATGTATACACTGCATCTTCTTTATGTATTAATCTGTTGATGGTCATTTAGATTGCTTCTAGATCTTAGCTATTGTGAATAATGCTGCAGTGAACATGGGAGTGCAGATGCCTCTTCGAGATCATGTTTCATTTCCTTTGCACACTTAACCAGAAGTAGGATTCCTGGATCATGTGTTGTAATTTTATTTTTAATTTTCTGAGGATTCTCCATACTGTTTTCCATAATGGCTGGACCGATGTCTAATCCCAGCAATGCACAGGGTTCTGTGTCCTCACTGACACTTGTTGTCTCTTATCTTTTTGCTGGTAGCCATTTTAACTGGTGTGAGGTGATACCTGTGTATGGTTTTGATTTGCATTTCCTTGATGATGAGTAACGTTGAGCACCTTTTCATGTACTTGTTGGCCATTTGTTTATCTTCTTTGGGAAACTGTTCATTTCTGCCCATTTTTATTTTATTTTATTTTATTTTAATTTTATTTAGTTAATGTTTGTTTATTTTTGAGAGTGAGAGAGACAGAGCGTGAACAGGGGAGGGGCAGAGAGAGAGAGAGAGAGGGAGACACAGAATCCGAAGCAGGCTCCAGGCTCTAAGCTGTCAGCACAGAGCACGACGCGGGGCTCAAACCCATGAATCATGAGGTCATGACCTGAGCCGAAGTTGGACTCTTAACCAACTGAACCACTCAGACGCCCCTGCCCGTTTTTAATTGGATTATTATTATTGTTATTTTCCCCCATTGAGTTGTACAAGTTCCTTGTATATTTTGGACATTCACCCCTCATCTGAGAAGTGGTTTACACATATTTTCTCCCATTCCATAGATTGCCTTTCATTTTGTTGATTGTTTCTTTTACTGTGTGTAGCTTTTTAGGTTGATGCAGTATAGAGCCCTTTAACTGATGTTTGCTTTTGTTGTTTGTGCTTTTGGTGTCATATCCAAAAAAATCTTTGTCAAGACCAGTGTCGAGGTGCTTCTTCCCTATATTTTCTTCTAGGATTTTTGGCATGTCAGGTGTTATAAGTGTTTGATCCATTCCAAGTTAATTTTTGTGAGTGGTGTGAGACAGAGGTCTGGTTTTATTGTCTTGTATGCATTTTTCCAGTTTTCCCAGCACCGTTTGTTGAAGAGACTGTTCTTTCCCCATTGACTGTTGGCCTCCTTGTCGAATGTTCACTGATGATGTATGGAAGGGTTTACGTCTGGACTCTCTATTCTGTTCTGTTGGTCAATGTATGTATTTTTATGCTCATACCATTTTAGGATTTGTTTTTTCTATTTTGGGGGAAAATGCCCTTGGAATTTTGATAGGGATTGCATTGAATATGTAGATAGATTTCTATCTTTTTTCAGTCTCTTCTCTCATCAAGGTCTCACGTCTTTCTAAATTACTGAGATTTTCTTTCACTTCCCTGCCTAAAAACATCAGGAACAAAGCCCAAATTCTTAGCCACCTTTAAACCATAGCTTTCTAAGATATTGCCTGGTTTTATCTCCTTTATTAAGAGTCCCGGGGCACCTGGGTGGCTCAGTCAGTTAAGCGTCCCACTTCGGCTCAGGTCATGATCTCACGGTCCGTGAGTTCGAGCCCCGCGTCGGGCTCTGGGCTGACAGCTCAGAGCCTGGAGCCTGTTTCAGATTCTGTGTCTCCCTCTCTCTCTGACCCTCCCCCGTTCATGCTCTGTCTCTCTCTGTCTCAAAAATAAAATAAACATTAAAAAAAAATTTAAAAAAAAAAAGAGTCCCATGAGGGCAAGGACCAGGAGTTTTGAATATTTGAACAACCAGTGCCTAAGATAGTGCCTGGCACACAGCAGGCACCCCCAAATGTTGAGTGGGTGCATTTCCTTCCAGTCCCCACCATCAGGCCAGCACTGACTTCTGCAAGCCAGTTCTCTGGCTGGCAGGCTCTTCGCTGGCTGGAAAGCCTTCCTTCAGAATTCCTTCCTTCTTCCTCATTTTGGCTCTGATATAAAATCTTTGAGAGTCTTCACACAGTCTTGTGTGCCCTGTGAGTGCTCCCAGGATGGGCCACAACCTGTACATTTATTTAACCCCACTGGTTGCCACAGTGCATGATACTGGCTGTTTACTTTCATCTTGGCACAGTTTATTTCCTGCCTGTTGATTCTCCCGTTTTTATTTCCCATGTTGTGGCACCTTTTCCTTAATCATAGACTTTAAGTGTTCCAGGGTCCAGAAGATCAGGGTGCAAATATTTGTTCTATAACTTTCTTTTAAATTGAGGTGAAGTTCACGTAGCAAAGTGAACCATTGAAGTGAACAATTCAGCAGCATGTAGTATATTCACAACATTGTGAAGTCACTGCCTTTCTCCAGATCCACACATTACAGTCACTCCACTATTATATAGTGGCCCTTTGACCTTCTCAGTTAGCTTCTTCTTGAAATGCGGACATGAGTGTTGACCTGGCTGTATAGCATGGGCCTGTGTATGGTCAGCACTGAAATCATACACAAATATATACACACCCAAGGCCAGCTTGCATCTCCTCTGTGTGTGTATACAAGGTTGTTTCTTCTACCAACTGAGCTTGCCACTTCATTGCACCAGCAAGGTATTTGACACAGGTAAGATTTCTTCCCTACTTTCCATCAAGTTGGGGTAATGGTGCATTTTTATCCAAGAGGAGTGAGGAGAAGTGGCTTGGATAAATTCTACTCCATCCACGTTTATGCTGCTTAAGGATAGATTTGCTACAGGCCAGATGCTAGGCACAGAAAGAGCACAACCCCAATTGGAAGCACTTGGGCCTATGGAAGACATGGGGAGCTCGGTGTTCCCCAGAGCCAACTGGATCCATCATGGTTTCCATGGTGTTGGCACAGATGGTGGTGCAGGTTAAGGCGGCTTATGGCCAGCTTGAGCTCGCCTTCACAGGGAGCCTGAATTTCAAGAGCCAACATCCAGGCTGTGCCGTGCGGTCTCTCCACTGGATAACCAGACCTGCCTCTCGTTTAGTGTGCAAGGTACGGCTTGAGGGGCTGAGATGGCTGCACTCTGTTCATTCCATCCACAGACATGTGTGGAGCGTCTGCCAGCGTGTCTATTGCTGGGATACAGCGGTGTAGGGCCGGGATGGTGCCTGTGCCCCAGGGAGCCGCAGTGTAATCATGTGTGGCTGAGCAGTTCTTTTTGAAGCACCTTTAATATTCAATCTAAAACCCATGAATTGTAACAGATCTCACTTAAAAAATACATTCCTGGTATCTTCTACCTTTCATTTCTTCTGGGTATAGTGCTTTGTATGAAATTCTTCAAAGTACGTAATTCCTTGACGATATGTAGACTCAAGATGGCGTCCTCTTATTCTGTGACAGGACTTTTTCCCCCTGCAGAAAATATATTCCAAACAACACCTCTGTTTTGTGCTTACAATTTATCATGGACTGCATTAGGGAGAGGACATTTAGTTTGCGAACTTGTTTTAGAGATTTTACTTTTGCATTTGAAATCTGATTTTGTTTATCTCACCAGAAATCCTATATGGCATCCCTACTTTCCCTGCCTCTCTGTGTGCTTCTGAATTTTATTCCAGCACTACAGTTACCAAGCTAGTAGAGGCTATTTTTTTAAGTTAGTTAGGTTTCCACTGTAGCTACCTAGACATACATCTGTCTCTCTCTGCCTCTCCCTTCAGTCAGTTTTTTAATTTCTTGCACTTGTGTTTTTCTTAGTGCCTGTTGAGCTAGAAGTCTGCATACATAAACGTACAAACAAAACATTACCCTTGTTTTTGAAGAACAAGTCCCTTGGAAATCTGAACAGAGAAGCCACGTGTTTCAGACTTCCTATTTTTTTTTTCTTTCCTCCTGCCCTTCACTCTACTACCTTTCTTTCTTGTCTACAGGCTGCCCTTCCAAAAGCCTTTAATTAAAATGTGCCTCTTTTTCTACTTTGGTTCAGGGCTTCCTTGTCAGTCCTCCTGGCAACAGGAGCTATTTTGAGCCACTCAGAATAGCTGGGTGGTCATGTGGACTCACCGAATCCAGTTCCTTTGCTTTCAGTCTCCACTTGAATTGTTCTTCTGTCAGGGGCTTGCTCACACAACCCTCCACCCACCCCCACCCTCCCGCTTTGTCTACACAGCATAAAACACCATGAGAGCTGCAGGAGGCACGAGGTGGGGAGATAAGGGAAGGTCCTTGCCAAGAAGCATGTCCCGGGGTAGAGGCAGGCACAGGGCCACACACATCCAAAGGAGCACTCTTGTCCTCCCCATTTGTTTAGAGTCCAGAAAGTATGCAGTCAGAGGTGGCATTTGTCACCGAAGAGTCTAAATGCAGTGTCACATTCTGGAACTTGCTTTGATGCCCAGGTAGCGGTAGGAGGCACTGAATTCCTTGTCGGGTGCCTGGAAGCTGGTGTCCTGTCTCAGGTAGTGTACCCTCTGCTCCTGAGGGTGCGGAAGGACAGTCATGCCGCACAGGAGAGCTAGTTCTGGGCCCTCCTGTTCTCACCAGCTGAGCAACCTGGCCGATCACTTGGCTTTAGGCCTTCTTTCTCCCGTTAGAAAGTAGCTGTGGTAATGGTAGCTACCACATTCAGTTGCAGTGAGGGTTGACACTGCTGTGCATGTTCATAATGTGTGTATCATCACTGATATGGCTTGGGGAGGGTCGGGGGTCTGTGTCCATAGATGACATCATGGGATCCCTGACTTCATATACAAGGATTGCTGCCCCAGAGGGACAGGAAGATTCGATGAGCTTGTCTCACTGTGAGACATGCTCTTGGTGACTCTCGGAAGGGCCCTTCCCAGCCTGGGTCCCATATCCAGAGGTTGGCACAGGGTGCCCTTGGTGCTGGATTGAATAGCATCATGGCCATAACCAGCCCCTTCCTGGGCAGTTGTGGGGGAGGACCTCGCAGATCAGGAGCAGTGTCTCTCCTCTGTTCAAGCTCTTTCTGCTGAGATTTGCAGTCTGAGGCTTGTCCCCGAGACTCTCTTGTCCTCAGTCGCCATCCATGGACGGTCATGTATCTTCAAAACCAGAGGTGGGAGACAGCTTGCAAAGCAGAAGTAAGTGCAACATGTTCCATGGGCATGTAGATGGGTAGGTTTCCTAGGGTGGGGCTAGGGACCTCAGGGCCTCCTCCAAAGTGGACAGTGGTGTACGAGCCTCGCATGGAAGGCTGGCAGTGCCTTACAGCCCCAGCTCACTGTATAATGGTCACCAGGATCCACCCATATTTCCATGTCTTCTTCAGACCAAGACAGAGTAGAGCGTGTCCCCGTGTTTTCCCACACTGTAGCTGACACAGGGTCCTCTACAATGTCAGGGGAATTGTGAGGGAATTAATGACAACACAAGGACTGAAAATAATAATAGCTGACATGTACTGAGCGCTTACTATGTGCAGTGCCCTTTCTGAGCTTGGCGTATGTGTGATCTCCTTCAGAAAGCTTTTGATAGTGGCCTCTCTTCCTTTGTCTCTGTTTCAGCTGAGGGATGTGTATCCTTCTCTGGTCCTTTGCTACCGTGTTCCATCATCAGACTTACTGTTGCCAAAGTAAAACATTGGTTGTCTCCTTCCTCCCTAGCCTGGGAATCTTTTGAGGGTATGAGTTCTGTCTTGCTGATTTCCATATCTCTGTGCTAACACAGGGCCTGACACAGAAGGTGTTTGGGGCACATTTAGTAACTGAAACAAATGGTGGGGGGTGGAGAAGGCAAGAGTGAATCACCGTCAGTCTTTGGTGATGGAAAATGTTTTAGGGACTGGAAGACAAGACCTTCTTTAGTCCTACTCTGCCATTAGGTTGCAGTGTTATTGTGGGCAAATCTGACTTTCCTGAGTCCCAGTTTCCTATGCTAGGTAATCTCGAAGGTCTCATCCTGCTTATTCTATGACACCTACTTATTCTATGGCTGTCTGTGCAGAGTAATTTACAGCATAGAGAATAAAAGGTGAATGACCGAGGAGGCTTATGTATTGTAGCAGAAACAGCATACCAATGTGGGATGGATTTCAGCGTAATAAGGGTCCACCCTTCCTGCCAAATACAAAACAGCCACTTAATATTTTCTTTCAAAGCAACGAGTCATTTTTCTTCTGCAGGTCTTAGTATTGACACAACAGTAGGAAAAAGAGGTTAATCACACAGTCAGCCAGCAGGATGGATCTAGGCGCCTGTGACCACTTACTGTTTCAGATTCTGAGGTTCCTAAGATATCTTCCTAGGAGGTGCTGAGCTGGAGCTTTGCGACAGTCATGTGTGTGAATGCTTATTCAGACAATGACTTTTTTTTCATATGATTTTAAACAGGCCAGAGGAAGCTGGTCATTTACATGTGCATGTTTCCTGGTCTTTATGAATAGAAATGAATCTAGTAATCCCTTCTGGAAAATTGAGGGTACGTTAAAAGTGAGTTGGGTAATCTTCACTAGACAACAATGATTTTGAAGCAAGATAACCTAGTGGCCCTCTGGATAGCTGGCAAGTGGGAAAGGTTTGACCCAAAGGTGGTCCTTGATTTATCTGTATTTTCATAGAATACTAAGAAAACCTCAAGACCATACCTATCCAGTTTTACAAATGAAATAACTAGCAACAGGAGAGGTTAAGCCATTAACCTGGGTTTATGGCTTCTTTAGGGATCTTTTGCCTAGTGGTCACATCTGTGGCTGGAACAGAGGTGTAGAGTATTTGAATTCTAGATGTTTCTTTTACTCACTTAGTTTAGTTTAGTTTATTTAAGTTTATTTATTTATTCTGAGAGAGACAGAGAGAGTGATCGGGGGAGGGGCAGAGAGACAGAGGGAGACAGAGTCCCAAGCAGGCTCCACACCTGTCGGGCTCACGAACCTCAAGATCATGACCTGAGCTGAAACCATGAGCCGGATGCTTAACTGGCTGAGCCACCCAGGCGCCGCTTACTCACTGATTTTCATTGTGGGTTCAGATCAAAGAGAATCTGGGGAAATTTCTCAGAAGTCACCTCCACTGAGACTCGAGGGAATCCACACCGCACCTAGCTCAAAGGAGAAAAGGAAAGGGAACAGTGTTTTGGTCAAATACATGGAAAGTGTTTTGGTCAAATACAAAAGATAGAATACATGAAAGAGAATTAATGAGTACATCATCAGGGTCATGCATTAATTCCTCTAACATGTATCGAGTCCCTGCTATTTCCACACCACCACTAAAGGGGCTGGAGAGTGAGTGGGAGGGACCTTGGGACATAAAGATGAGGGAGCCAGGACCTGCCATTCCGGAATTCATGGTCCATAGCTTATCCGGCAGCAGCATGTGCCCAGCACTGGGGAGCACTGGGTAGAGGTCATTCTTTCCAGTACTGCTCTTCCCTTGTGACCAGGCCTTTTCAGGCCCTGTTCCCAAGTCTCCCATTGGAGTGTCGAAACTTCTTTTGAAGTACTCACATTACCCTGGTTTATTGTGTCTCTCTAGGTTTATTTCTCTGCTGTCAGTAATTAATGGTCTGAGTGCATGAAGTGTTATTTGCAGATGTCACATCTATATCCTAGAAACAGGATGTGGTGGGGCGCCTGGGTGGCGCAGTCGGTTAAGCGTCCGACTTCAGCCAGGTCACGATCTCGCGGTCCGTGAGTTCGAGCCCCGCGTCAGGCTCTGGGCTGATGGCTCGGAGCCTGGAGCCTGTTTCCGATTCTGTGTCTCCCTCTCTCTCTGCCCCTCCCCCGTTCATGCTCTGTCTCTCTCTGTCCCAAAAATAAATAAACGTTGAAAAAAAAATTAAAAAAAAAAAAAAAGAAACAGGATGTGGAGAGCCAGAACCAGGCCAGGCGGGGCCACCTCAGCTGCCTGCTAGACTTTTAGGTGCCAAGGTCATTTCCAGGGGCACTGAGACATTCCAGGGCCACCTCCGATCATTACTAGGCACTGGTGTGCACCACCCTCCCTATTGTGTTGTCAGACCCTGAGCCTGATTGAGTTTCCTCTCTGTGAGGTCAGCTGGACTCCATGTGCCCTGCTCTCCTCCCAGCAGCATTGGGAACTTGAGGGATGTACAGAGTGGAAAGAAGTGTGGGGTGAGGGAGCAGGCGTGCCTCCTTCACCATGCAGTCCTCACCCGCCCCTTGCTGTTCTGCCATGATGAGGCTGCTGAACACAGCCTTTACTTAGCAGCCTTGGGAGGGGGAGGTGTCTGGTCTAGTCTGGGGACAGATACTCTAAAGAATTTTTCTTCTTCCTCAGTTCTTATTGTTGGGCTTAGCAAGGAAGATTCTTTGTGGAAGTTGGCATTTTCTTGTCCTCAGAACAGGGAGAAAGATTTCCCTGATTATTCACCCTTCACATCTCTAGACTCCTGCTGTGGTCTGAATGTTTGTGTTACCCCAAAATTCATATGTTGATTCCTAAGCCCCCAAGGTGATGGTACTAGGAAGTCAAGCTTTTGGGAGGTGGTTAGGTCATGAAGGCTGAGCCCTCAGAATGCTTTTTATAAAAGAGGCTCTGAAGAGATCCCTTGTTCCTTCCACCATTGAGGGAAGACACAGCAAGGAGGCACCAGCTATGAACCAGAAAGAGGGCCCTCACGGGGCGCCTGGGTGGCTCAGTCGGTTAAGTGTCCGACTTCAGCTCAGGTCATGATCTCACAGTTTGAGTTTGAGCCCTGCGTCGGGCTCTGTGCTGACAGCTCAGAGCCTGGAGCCTGCTTCACATTCTGTGTCTCCCTCTCTCTCTGCCCCTTCCCTGCTCATGCTCTGTCTCTCTCTGTCTCAAAAATAAATAAACATTAAAAAAAAAAAAAAGAAAGAAAGAGGGCCCTTATGAGAACATGATCGTGATCATTGATCTTGGACTTGCCAGACTCCAGAACAGTGAGAATTAACTTTATGTTGTTTATTAGCCAGTGGTATTTTGTTATAGCAACCCAAATGAACACAGACAACCCTAAAATGCCTTATTTCTGTATATATTGGGTAACTTGATTTTTTGAGTTTACATATTGTATATAGTCCTTTGAATCCATATACAAAACAACCTCATTATTTTTTATAATAGAGTATTCCCTGGGGAGTCACCGTAACCCACACACTTCCCTGTAATCATTGTATGTTCAGGTAGTATCCATTCTGTTTTGTTTTGTTTTGTTTTGTTTTGTTTTGTTTTGTTTTGTTTTTACTACTGAAGGTCCAAATTCCATTTCTAATTTTCTAAAATTTAACATGGTATTCATAAATAATTTTTAAAAAATTTTTAATGTTTATTTATTCTTGAGAGAGAGAGAAAGTCAGAGCATGAGTGGGGGAGGGGCAGAGAGAGAGGGAGACACAGAATCTGAAGCAGGCTCTAGGCTCCGAGGTGTCAGCACAGAGCCTAATGCAGGGCTTAAACCGATGAACTGTGAGGTCATGAGCTAAGCTGAAGTTGGATGCTTTACCAGCTGAGCCACCCAGGAGCCCCTTTTCAACCTTCTTTGTTGAGAGATTTTATCATGAACAGATTTTGCATTTTGTCAAATGCTTTTTCTACATGTATTGAGATGATCATATGATTTTTATGCTTCATTTTGGTAATGTGGTATATCACATAGATTTGTTTGTGAATGTTGAGTCATCCTTGCATTCCTGGAATAAATCGCACTTGGTCATGGTGAATAATCCTTTTAATGTATTGTTGAGTGTGGTTTGCTCATATTTTGTTGAGAATTTTTCCATCTAAGTTCATCAGAAATATTGGCCTGTAGTTTTTCTTATTTTGTAGTGCCCTTTGGTCTGGTTTTGGTGTTAGGATAATGCTGGCCTCATAGAATATATTTGGAAGCTTTCCTTCCTCTTAATTTTTTTGGACTAGCTTGAAGAGAAGAGGTATTAACTTTCCTTTAAATGTTTCATAGAATTTACCTGTGAATCCATCTGGTCCTGGTCTTGTGTTTGTTGGGAGTTTTTTGATTACTGATTCAATTTCATTGCCAGTATTGGTCTATTCACATTTTCTCTTTCTCAGTAATTTCAGTTTTGGAAGATTGTATGTTTCTAGGAGTTCATCCATTTCTTCTAGGTTGTCCAATATGTTGACATGTAATTTTTCATAGTAGTCTTTTACAATCCTTTGCATTTCTGTGGTATCAGTTGTTACTTCATTTCTGATTTTATTTATTTGGGTGCTATTTTATTTCTTGAAGAATCTTGCTAAAGCTTTATCAGTTTTGTTTACCTTTTCAAAGAGCTAGTTTTTGGTTTCATTGATCTTTTCTATTCTTCTAGTTCTTTTATTTCTGCTCTGTTCTTTATTATTTCTTTCCTTCTACCGACTTTGGGCTTTGTTCTTCTTTTTCTTTTTTCTTTTTTTTTTTAATTTTTTTTTCAACGTTTATTTATTTTTGGGACAGAGAGAGACAGAGCATGAACGGGGGAGGGGCAGAGAGAGAGGGAGACACAGAATCGGAAACAGGCTCCAGGCTCTGAGCCATCAGCCCAGAGCCCGACGCGGGGCTCGAACTCACGGACCGCGAGATTGTGACCTGGCTGAAGTCGGACGCTTAACCGACTGCGCCACCCAGGCGCCCCTGTTCTTCTTTTTCTAGTGTCTTTAGATATAAGGTTAGATTATTTACCTGAGATTTTCCTTATTTCTAAATGGAGTCCTATAATTTCTCTCTTAGAACTGATTTCACTGCATCCCAAACATTTTGGATCATTGTGTTTTCATTTTTATTTGTCTCCATGTATTTTTTTATTTCCTCTTTGATTTCTTCATTGACCCATTGGTTGTTTAATAGTATGCTGTTGATTCTCCACGTTTGTGTTTTTTCCATATTTTTTCTTATAATGGATTTCTAGTTCATACCATTGTGGTCAGAAGAGATGCACTACATGATTTCATTATTCTTCCATTTGTAGAGATTTGCTTTGTTGCCTGACATGTGAGCTATCTCAGAGAATGTTCATGTGAGCAAATTTTTAAGTAATTCACTTGGTAGCAGAAATGGATTTGCACAGACACAGGGCTATTCTTTGTAAAATTCCATCTAGCGTGATGTGTTAAAAGATAAACTGGGGCATATTAGAAAATGTTAGCGTTTATTTGTGTAAACATCCATCCAAATTGGGCAATTCCATAATGGAAGTTGTTAGGAGCACTCTACCAACAGGAACTTGGGGCAAGGATTTTATAGAGAAGCAAATCAAGGAAATTATTTAATGGGCTGTAATGTAAGTGGTTGCATTATTTGGGAGACCCTAGCTGTCTATTTGTGAGTGGTTCTTAACCTTGAGGCATTTACAGGAATTGACTCTGGCTTAGGTTTTGGTTTGCTTACATAGGCTGTGATGCCACCTCAGCTGATGGCCTCTTGTTTGATTATCTTAACAGGTGTTTTGTGAATTTCAGTGCAGTTTGTGCTCAGTGGTATTATGCAATCTTATCATCCATGAATCCAAACGGTTCTGAGTTCTCCACATATCTGGTCCCAGGAGTTTGTAGAAAGGATTTCAGTGTGCCCTACTATTTGATAAACATCTCTGTACATACTATATCTTGATATGCTTGAACTTATTTTTGTCATGGGATGATTTTGCAGAAATGTAATTGTGTTAGCAAAGGTTATGCTTATGTTATATTTTAGTAAATACTGCCAGACTAGCCTCCCCAAAGCTCTCATGATATAATCAGCCAAGAATGTATGAGAGCACCTGTTTCCAGCCATCTTCACCAGCACTGGGTGTCATATTGTCATCAAAGTACCCTTTGTACTCTGAGTTCATGGTAGTTAATGTGCTATTTCATCTCGAGGAGTCTCCTTTCTACTGCATTGTCACTTTTGCTTAAGGCCAGGCACTTATGATGTGCCTGGAGCCATGGTAGGCCCCCCTGGCAGTACCTAAAGGAATGACATAGGACTGCTCTTAAGCTCGGGGTCCCGTATGGAAGACAGATGCTGTTAACGATGAACAATAATACAGTACGTGATGAGAACTGTATCAATGGAGATCTAGCAAAGGGGGAATCATGGTGTATGGGGGAGAATTAGGGGTGGTGTTAGGGAAGACTTCACAAAGCTGACCTTTGAAGGGTGAGGAGCAGTTTCAGAGGCTTTAGTGAAGTGTAAGGCATGGAAGTATGAAGATGCATCATATATTTGGGGAACCACAAGTCTAAAGTTCAGGGTGCCTGGCAGGTGGCAGGGGATGAGGTGGAAAAAGGAGTGTGAGGCTCATTGAGAAGGGTCTAGTGGAGACTTCCTTCTGCACAGTGCATCAGCTTGGTCTGTCAGAAAGCTGTCAGGACAGTACACGGCTGAGAGCCACGTGAATGAGGCGGTTGTTGTCTCAAAATGAGGAGGTTATTGCTGTAGTCAGGGCAAAATATGGAAGGTCTGACCCTATGAAGACAGA
Organism: Herpailurus yagouaroundi; assembly: GCF_014898765.1. Lineage (NCBI taxonomy): Eukaryota > Metazoa > Chordata > Mammalia > Carnivora > Felidae > Herpailurus > Herpailurus yagouaroundi. The sequence goes on along the minus strand of NW_024412445.1, from coordinate 9,537,239 downwards.
GCTAAAGAACACAGTGGTGGGCTGGAATGGTATTTCACAGAAGAACCAGTGTGGGAATAAAGGGACTCAGTTACTCAGAGGTCTCCATTTGGGCAGATAGTGAGAGAGATCATGCAAAGGACAGGTTTTAAGGAGGGATTTAGCAGAAGAGGGAGTAGAGGATGTCAGCTATGTCCATGTTGAGTTTGAAGTTCTTGCAGAACATCCCAGAAGCATGGATCGTGGGAGCTTTGTTTTTGTAGCTCAAGAGGGAGTCCAGGGATAGAGTGTAGATTTAAGAGTTCTGAGCATGTAAATAGGAGTTCATCACCCAAGTAAAAGTAAAGCTGAGAAAGTAAGCCAGGTATCATCTTGACTCTAATTTTTAAGATTTTTGAGCTAATTGGCACTAGAGTCTGTCTGCTTTAAAGATTGTAATGGCAAATTCTTATCATTCCATTTGTATTGTTATGGTAGTTCTATTTAAATAAAATGACATGTATTAACAGATTTAAATTCTGTAAGATCATAGGACTTCACTTCTGTTTTTCATTTTCCATGTTAATTCACTCTTCTTGCCAGAATTTAGTTTTCCAGTCTGAGAGTTAATCCAGAGCTAGAGGAATAAGTCCTTTGGTTTTCAGGACAGAGTTGAATGAAACTGATTTTAAGTGATCAGATCCTTTCTGTCTGAAAGGAGAAAAGAGGAGAAACCTCTCCCAGAAACACAAGGTTAGAGTCTCTGAACTTGGAGTTAGCAAAAGTCAGCTGTGGTTTCAAGCCTCCTGGTCCATTTTACCTCATCTCCTCACCTCAACAGTGGGCGCAAGTGCTCTGAGGCATCAGCGATTCAAGGGCTACATGGCAAGGGAATGAGCCCTTTGTAAGCCATTTGGTCTGTTACTTTTAGGACTTATCATAAGCATTTATAGTGTTTTCTTCCGTGGCAAAAGTAAAAATTCCCTAGGTAATCCCCATATGCCACCCTAAGGACAACCAGTCCTGGTTTATTCGAGATGTTTTCTAGTAAAAGATGTGCCTCTGGAGAAACAACTGGTGGGGCAGCTGTCCTTCCCACCTTCTTCAGAGCCCAGAGATGGTTGACTTTGCCATGGGGTATGTCAACCAGATCAGAGTTAAAATATCATCAAAGTAGGACCTTGTCTCAACAGATAGGCACAGCCCTGCCTGTCAGGGACACAAAGTCACACCGGGAAAGAAATGATACTGACATCAACAGTCAACTGACATTGACAGAAAGAATGAACCATCAGCTCATCTTCAAATCTGTGAAGTTTTTGTCTTGACAGCCAGACAGATGAAAGGATTAAAACGTGTGATTGGAGAGATGAAAGTCCTTTAAAAAAAAGTCTTTCTCTCACAGATATTCACTATCGCAACTGATCCGAATATGTGTATTACTTTGATTGTGATGATTGTATCACAGGTGTTTTCGTATGTCCAAACATCTAACTGCGTGCATTAAATCTGTGAAGTTTTTCTGCAAAACAGTTATGCCTCAGTAAAAGTGCTTTTTTAATTGGCAGAAAAATAAAAACAATAAACCCCACCACATGCACACACTCACATGCACAAGCACAAACTCGCACCTTACTCCTGCTCTCTTGACTGGGTGCCGAGAAAGGAGGAAGAGACAAGAGCTCTCCAAATTTAGATCCTTTGGCTCTCAGTCCTGGCTGTGTACCAGACTCACCTGAGAGGAGTGATTCACAACCAAAAGGCATGGGTGTTTTTTAAAGCTACCTGATGGTTCTGGAGAACCATTTTCCTGAGTGCTCAACACAGAGTGTGAGCACTTGGAGAGCTAGGTGCTCCCCCTGGACCTCGTCCTTCCCTGTTTGCAGGGGAGACTTATTGCTGTTTCATTCAAATGGAGAACTTTCCCATAGTAGGTTGGGGTCTGAAAGGCAAGCCAGAGCTATGATCTGCCATGTTATGGCATCCTAAGGCTGAAAATGAAAAATTATATTAAATAGTATAATATCATAAAAAAGCTTGTTATAGAAAGGTAGAATTGATGGTGACTAATAGATTTTAGGATGACAGACTCAATTTTGGGCAAGAGATGGCTGTGACTCATTGATATGCATCTGGAAGTGATGCTTCAGGGACTTGGTGGGACATTTCAGGAAGATACCTTGTTTAGGAGAGAAGAGGCGGGACTACTCAGGATGTCGATATGCTTAGGAAGCAAGCAGCCCACCGGGCTGAGGTTTTAAAAGGGCATGTGCAAAAGATGAAAAGTGAGCTCATCACCCAGGGCATTTGCTCGAGAAGGGGGCTCCTAGGTGGAGGCTTCAGGAGAATCATCTAGAGGAGATTATTAAAGGGATATTCTGTGATCATCTGGAACTAATTTGGGTTTACCCCTCAATGTCCTGTGAGGTTGGGCTCATTCTTTTCAAAGGGACCATAAGACTGGGAGATCTGCAACTTGACAGTGTGCCTCAGTTTCATGGGGACATTTAATAGCCTCTCACACAATAGCTCAGTGATGAGACAGGGAATTCTGCTCTAAATGGGCCAGGTGGGTGGATCTGTAACTGGTGTAAGAGCTGTCCCTATAAATTAAGATTAATAAAATACCAGCATGGAAGGAAGCTCTAATGGAGCTCACCATTGGCTCCGTCCTCAATACTTTGTCACTGATTTGAGTGACAATATGGAAGGCATACTGTAGCAGTCACACTCACAAGCTGTAGGGAGAGGAGGTCTTGGATCCTTTCTTCCTTCCAACTTCCTCTTTACTATAAGTGAATATATAATTCACATACTGCTTTCTTTTCATCCAGGCACTGAACGCTCTGAGTGGTCAGCATATAGGACAGCTGGTTAGTGTCCTAGAACCCACTTAGTGCTGGGTCTGGGTGCTCAGGTAGCCACTCCTCCTGCATGGTGTGCAATTTCAGTCCACACCCCTGCCCCCCACCCCCACATCCCACGCAGCTAGGCCAGGACTCATTTAGCAGGGTGGGTTTCTTTCTTTCTCTTCCTTTGATTTTCTTTTTTTATTTAACTGTAAAATACTTGGGGTTTATTATTTCCTCTTTATTTATTTAATTTTATTTTTAATTTTTTTAAATTTACATCCAAATTAGCATATAGTGCAACAATGCTTTCAGGAGTAGATTCCCTAGTGCCCCTTACCCATTTAGCTCATCCCCCCCTCCCACAACCCCTCCAGGAACCCTCAATTTGTTCTCCATATTTATGAGTCTCTTCTGTTTTGTCCACCTCCCTGTTTTTATATTATTTTTGTTTCCCTTCCCTTATGTTCATCTGTTTTGTCTCTTAAAGTCCTCATATGAGTAAAGTCCTATGATTTTTCTCTTTCTCTGACTGACTCATTTCACTTAGCTTAATACCCTCCAGTTCTATCCACATAGTTGCAAATGGCAAGATTTCATCCTTTTTGATTGCCGAGTAACACTCTACTGTGTGTGTGTGTGTGTGTGTGTGTGTGTGTGTGTGTGTGTGTATGCCACATCTTCTTTATCCATTCATCCATCGATGGACATTTGGGTTCTTTCCATACTTTGGCTATTGTGGAGAGTGCTGCTATAAACATGGGGGTGACGTGCCCCTTCGAAACAGCACACCTGTATCCCATGGATAAATGCCTGGTAGTGCAATTGCTGGGTCGTAGGGTAGTTCTAGTTTTAGTTTCTTGAGGAACCTCCATACTGTTTTCCACAGTGGCTGCAGCAGCTTGCATTCCCTTTCCTTTGATTTTCTTACTCTAGGCAGCCTGTCAGGCTTTCAGAAGATCTCTGGTTCTAGATTTCAGCATTAAGGTGTGGCAAGAGTCCGTTTGATGTTGAGGCCCAGGCCTCATTGTCCACCTGACCTTACTGGGCTGTTATTGGACACTGCTGTGCCCCGTCATCTGCTATGGGAGCACTGTAGACAGGAGGAACACAATGGGCTGGGTGAGGTTGCACATTCCCAGGTCCCAAGAAAACATGACTCCCATTCTTCATTTAAATGACAGAAGACTCAAAGGCACAGTGAATGCTTAGAGTGACAGAATGAGGTTCCGGAAGCTCCTGACCGACTAAATAATAGACCAGATTTCAAACATGAAGTTTGATTAGAGCTAACTATTAGATCCTATATTTAGGTCCTGTAGCCCCTACTGTACAGGATGGGAAGATACAACTTACTGAGTGAAAAAACTGGAATGTCGCTATGATTCAGCTGGCTTAAAATATTGGTGCTAAGGCTGCGGTAAGTGTACAAATGAGAGTGAATGGACATTCTTCCTGAGGATAGGAAACTGAGATTGTACCAAAACTATACTCGATATGTTCCTGGAGAGGAGAAGACTGTGGAAACTGTGAGGATTCTTTCAGACGTTGATGGGGCTGCTTATTGTGTGATGGCCCTGGGAGGTGGGAATAGGACCAATGAGGGCCAGACGTGGACTCTGCCTGAGGAAGAATGCCCCAGAATCGTTGAGAGGCGTGCACCTCAGGAGATCCTGCAGTCGTGAGTGGACAGTCTCTGTGGGAGGGGGTGGAGGGGGAAAGCCCCTCCCATGCTGCAGTCAGAGGGAGAGGTCCTCCATACAAGGAAGGCACAGAGTTCTTCAAGCTCTTGCAAGATGTGTCAAGGAGATTTCCCAAGGGCACTGGGTGGGCCAAGGATTAAGCTGACCTCTGCTTTGTCCCTCACCCCAGAGTTTCACTTGCCTTTTGGAGTTTTCTCCAAACCTTGTAGGCATGTGTTTAGTTTTTCTAAGGAGTCCTGTTTCTCACAGGTTAATTGAGGGTCTTTGATAATGTTGAATATATTTCCTGATTTGAACTCCGTAAGGCTTCAAGCATCTGCCATGTGCTTTGCTCTGTGGGAGCAAACAAACGATAATAAAAGGAGTGTAAGAGGAAGGCTAGCTATCAGGATACGTACAGCATACAGTTGAGGAGAGCAGACCACCTGTCAAAGTAAGACAGTCAGGATTGGACAGGGGACATGCGTTGTACTGGCAGAAACGTAGAAGGAAGGGGGTGGTTTGCTGAGACTTAATATAGCAGGTGATGGAATAGATTGGAATTTTAAATGAAACAGTGTTGACAGGAAATTACTTAAAACTCCAAAGTTTTCATTTGTTAGCAATGCCCTGTTCTTTATTTAACACCAAAAATAAATTAGCAAACCCCACACACTCCATTTCTAGACCCCCACTCTGAACGCTCATTTTTGTTGTTCCTCCAGATGCTGAGATGATTTTCCATGAGTCAGCTTAAAATTATTTTTTAATATTTATTTAGTTTTGAGAGAGAGAGAGCACAAGTGGAGGAGGGTCAGAGAGAGAGGGAGACACAGAATTGAAAGCAGGCTCTAGGCTGTCAGCACAGAGCCCAGTGCGGGGCTCAAACTCACGAATCGCGAGATCATGACCTGAGCTGAAGTCGGAAGCTTAATTGACTGAGCCAGCCAGGTGCCCCACCATGAATCATTTTCAGTATATATTACCATTTTACACCACATGAAAGGGTTAACATATGAATATCTGGCCTGTTTTCTTTACTACAAAGATTTTGTGAGTTGATTAATGTTGAACATTCCCTGCCCCGGTATGTTATCCTTTTCTGCCCTTGAGATTTATGTGACTCAACAGCAAAGAAAAAATATGTCCAGTGGCCAGACCCCTTCCCTCCTGGGCAGTGCCGAGCGTGACATGTGCTTACTTCTTAGACTCCTGAAACTCCCAGAGGAACCATTCTGTTCTATTTGCATTTAATCACTACTATGACACATTTCTAACTTTTGGCAGATGCGTTTCCAGACATATGCTTCCTTTTACATTATGTATCCTCAGGACCTCACTACCGAGCCTTTACTGGAGGACAGGCTAGACAGTCTCCTTTTATCTCTGCAATATACTTAATAACAAATTAACATCCATGTCTCTGATCTCATGAGAAATGTATGTTTGGCTCATGGATATATTGAAGAAGGCCTGGCTGACAGGAAGCTCGGCCAGGGACCCACTGCAGCTGGTGGACGTGCTGTTTCCACACCTCTGCGGCAGCAGTGTGTGTCTCTGAGTCTAAGCTTGAAAGGTAGATACGTTGAGGAGTGAATTTAGTTAAAAGTCCCATTTGTTCTTTTCTATTGCAAGTCTGAGGGGAGGCACACAGAGTGGAACAAGAAGGAAAATTCTCTTGTCTCTGTCCGGACTTCCTCTGTGGCCCGCACAGTGAAGGTAATGAGCATAGTTAGTCTTGAGCGGGCTTTTGGAACACCAGTGCCATTTGAGACTTAGGCACTAGACCTGATGTGTCAGACGATGGCTTATTTAGTATGCTGGACTGCCTGCTAGTGTTTCCTACTTTTTTATTCAGCTCAGCGTTACATTTAACATTCCTTTTGTAATCACAGCCATTTGCAATGCCAATAGGTGTGTTCTTGGGGCCCTACTTTACCAGCAGGTCCACTGGGAAAAAAAAGTAGCAGAGAGAAATGGGTAAGAGTGTCACCCCATGGGTAATTGCGTGCTCCTTCAAGAGTCTGGCACTCGCCAGTATCCACACTGGGAGCCAGTCCAGGACTGCAGAATGAGCAAGAGTATGTTTGGACTGAATGGGTCTTCAGCTAAGCAAGGGAGCATAAAGGATGCTCTGTTTTGAGCAAAGAAAGCAGATAATTAGTTGACCACACATATTTGCTGCTAGTGTTCCAAATTTGGATCCTGAAAAGTAAGAGCACTTAGACGTTGAATCTTGATAACAGAGAGTAATTTGAATTAGGAACTCAAAATCATTATGCTTCTGCCTTCATTCTTGGGCTGAGGGGAGTGTGTGTGTGTGTGTGTGTGTGTGTGTGTGTGTGTAGAATTTGAGACAAAGGCTTGTAGGGGTTCTTGTCTTACATGTTTTCTCTAACCTGGGAAATAGGACGCTGCAGGGCTTAGGTTTCAAAGTAGCAAACGCTTGCTCATAAGTACAGCTCTGGAGGGCAAGCATTTTATCAAATTCAGCTCTTGAAAGACGATCATTCACCAAATGTTTATCCCTATACCTACCTTCCTTCTTTATACCAAGTTCGTGTTTACCTGAGTTTAGCTGAGTCTGCCTTCAGCTCTGACTGTGCCTGAGGCAGCTCTGGTTATCATTAGGGGTAAAACCCAGAGAGAGATACACAGGAAATTTCATGGCGGCAAAGGCGGCAGAGCCATGGAGAGCAAGTATTCTGAGCCGGGAAGAGAACAGTCTCATTTCTCCCAATCCACAAACATCTGCCATCTCTGTTCTCTACCACTCGTCAGCCACCTCCTCCCTTCGTGGGGTGCTCATAAGCAGGCAGGTGAGCAGGGGCCATTCCTGCTGGAGGGGGCCTTCCTGAGAGTTGCATCTTCCAGAATTGGATCGTTGCAGGGCAACTTTTAGTAGAGTTGGGAGCAAAAATGCAATAGCCATTTGACCAGTATCACCCAGGCAGAAGTCACGGGGGACCTGAAAGGACCTCAGCCCAGCACCGCTGCCAGCAGGAAGTGACCTTCTGGTTGGACCTGATGCTGCCCACAACCTACCAGGAGGGTAAAGAAGCTGATACAGACACAACACAACTTGAGCTTGTCCACTTTTGGGGCTTACACAACAGAGCTTTGAGGAAACAGCCTTCGTGGTGCAGCCTAGTACACACACGTCTGTAAGGGTATATATGTGGTCAAAAGAGAAGTTTCGCAAAACACTTCTTACGTGTGATGTCTTAGGATTTCTTTAAAATTGATCTTTGCCTCTGTAAAATGGATATCACAACATAATAACCTGATTTCACAATCCATTAGTCGGTCACAGTAGCTAAACAACACTGTTCTGATGTATAATTTATTACGGCAGCATGGAGAGTCCTTTCCAAACGAACATCATACTTTTACCTAATCTCACATCTTACTGTATTATTTCTATCTGTAATGATTAAACTATCTGCTAATTGTGGAGAGTTATTGACACAGAGTGGTACAGGCATTTGGGGGAATCAATATGCTGTCCCTAGTTAAAGCATACTAAAGAGTGGTCGCTGAATTTCCATCTGTCACCTCTGCCCCAGGGACTTCCTGCTATTTACCCAGGGATTCTATGCTGGTCTCTGTTTCTGTGGTCTTGCTGAGTTTCCCTCTTTTCCCTGTCACTTCCTTGGGGCTTGGTTTGCCCTTTGGGAATGGCTCCTGCCACGTTAAACTTGCCCTTCACCTCCTACATTTTCTCAACCTCTTTTGCTTTCTTAGGCATCTCTTCACTGCTCTGCTTCTCTCTGCCTCTTCAGCTGGTTCGTTCGCATGAGCTACATGATTGTGGACTCACTGTTAGTACAGTCACCACACATCATCACTGGGATGGCTCGGCCCATAGCAGCTTGTAAAAGCAGGGCCCAGGAAGAATGGGCAAACCAAGTAGGGATAAAGAAGTTACCCTTCGGTAATGGAAGACTCCATATTACCTACGAGGCAGTGTCTGTGCTAAACACTTTCCTGGAATGCTGGTCAAGTCCATTCTTGGCTTTAGCAGATAGTGCCCTGGACTTAAAAGACACACAATATCCCTAATGCCTTGTTTCCCGAGATTATTTCACACATGAGGCTAATAATACTTACCTTGTATATAGAAGCTTTGGGTATTATGACAGTGGTAAAGCACCTCGAAGTTCTCATAACCTGTGACCTTTGTCCTTACTTGTCTTAGTATTCTGTTGCTACATAACAAATTACTACAAACTTATTACAGTAAAACCTTGGATTGCAAGTAACTCGTCCTGCAGGTGTTCTGCAAGACAAGCAAACATTCCTAACAGATTTTAACTTGATAAACAAGTGATGTCTTGCAATATAAATTGTACATGATGCTGAATGTCACGTGATCACAACTGAGCCAGTGGTTCTTGAAATTTGCTTTGATTGTACGAGTGCTTTGGATTACAAGTAGGTTTCCGGAATGAAGTATGCTCACAAACCAAGGTTTTACTGTATATTTATTTTCTTACAATTTTTATAGATCACAAGTCTGGCCATAGCATCTATGAGTCCTTTGCTCTGGGTCCCACAAAGCTGAAATCAGGAAGTTGGCTGGGTTGTGTCCTCATCTGTAGCTTGGGGTTCTGCAAGTTTGTGCAGGTTGGTGGAGTTCAGTTCCCTGTGCTTGTCGGACTGAGGTGCCAGTTTCCTCATTGACCGGTTGGTGGTTGCAGTCAGCTCCTGGAGACCACCCTCAGTCCAAGCCATGTGTCCCTCTGACAACACAGTAGCTACCTCTTGAAGCTAGCAGGAGAGCCTTAAATAACATACAACCTTACATAATATTCTCTAATCATGGGGGTGGCCATTTCATCATATTCGTAGGACCCTCTGCACTCTAGGGGAGGGGATCGTGCACACCACATACACAAAGGGGTGAGAATCTTGGGGCCATCTTTGAAAGCTGCCTGTCACATTATCACATTGATCATGAATCCAACATAATTGCTGAGGATTATCTTTACAGATGCATGATAGAAAGGAGTTTCATCTCTTTTCATTTACAATTAATTGTTTGGACTCCACCTACCCTAAAAGCAAGAAGTCCTTTTTCTCCCTTGAATGCTCCCCCCTTTCTCCACACAGATGCGCGTGCACGTGCGCACACACACACACACATGCACATGAGCACACACATATTGGTTACCCAGGACCATTGAGATTCTTGAGGAGGAGGGCACCACGGGGTCACTGTGGATGATGCTGTGCATCACATTAGCAGAGGGTGCTGTTTGTGCAGTGCTGGGTCCTTGCTGGTCCAGCCCTGGCCCAGATTCCCTGCCCCACCCCCAACCCCCTGAACAGGGCCATTCATCTCCTCTCACGCTCGATGCTTAACCACTCTTCTCCACAATGCAACCACGGTCCCTGTGCAGCTGGGACTAGAGGCGCAGCAGGTCCAGCCACCCCAGAGCCACACTCCTCCACCACTGAGGCCCTTGGGCTGGCCCAGGTCATTGCCAGGCTGCATTTCTGTGTGGTCTCTGCTCAGATGTCACCTTCTCAGTGAGTCATCCCTGAACTCCTTGTTTAAACTTGTGTTATTATCTACTGCCCCCTCTCCCTTGCTCTCAGCCTACCAGCTCTTACTTTATTTTTCACCATAGTGGGACTTACTGCCATCCAACACAGTTCATGTGTTTTTTTTTATTTATTGTTTGCCTCCCTTTTCTGGAAAGAAAGTTCCTCCTCGGCAGGGACTTCTGTCTGGCTTTTCATTGTTCCATCCCTCACGCCCCATCCCAGGATCCAGTGCAAAGCTCAGCTCCTTAGTAGCACCTTGGTGTGGCTTTTTAATGGATGCATAGATTATAAGAATCCATGGCATTTTTAAAATTTATTTTTGTTTAATTTTCTAAATATTTATTTATTTTTGAGAGAGAGAGAGAAAGACAGAGCGTGAGTGGGGGAGGGGCAGAGAGAGAGGGAGACACAGAATTGGAAGCAGGCTCCAGGCTCTGAGCTGTCAGCACAGAGCCCAACACAGGGCTCAAACCCACGAACTGTCAGATCATGACCTGAGCCAAAGTCGGACACTTAACCGACAGAGCCACCCAGGCACCCCTAAATTTTTTTAATTTAAGTATAATTCATATACAGTGTCACATTAGCTTCAGATGTACAATATGATGATTCAGCAATTCTATACGTTACTCAGTGCTCATGAGAGTAAGTGCACTCTTAATCTCCTTCACCTATTTCACCCTGCCCACCTACCTCCCCTCTGGGAACCACCAGTTTATTGTTTGTATTTAAGAGTCTGTGGATTTATTTGCCTCTTTTTTCCTTTGTTTGACCAGCAGCATTTTTAGACACACACTTCAGTGTTCTACTATGTGTTGATTGATTAAGGCAAGTTAAACAGATAACCTTATGTCACCGATGGATGGAAGCATCTCATGGAAATCACAACAAGTTCTACCTAGTACGTAGAAGTCTGTGTTTGTGGATTATGGGAGGACTGGATGTGAAAACATCTGTATCATATGGAGAATGTGGTACTGGTGGTGGTGGAGGTGACTGGACAGGAGTCTCTCGGATAAGTTTTGTCCTTGAAGTGATAGATGTAGCAGCAGTTGGGTGCTGGGTATTTAAAAAGATAGACACAACAGGGCTCCTAGGTAGCTCACTCAGTTAAGTGTCCTACTCTGGGTTTTGGCTCAGGTCATGATCTCTCCGTTCAGGAGTCTGAGCCCTACATCGGGCTCTGTGCTGATGGCATGGAGCCTACTTGGGATTCTCTGTTGCCTTCTCTCTCTGCCCCTCCCCTGCTCACAGTCTCTCTCTCTCTCTCTCTCTCTCTCTCTCTCTCTCTCTCTCTCAGAAATAAATAAACATTTCAAAAATAATAATAATAAAATAAAAACATGGACTCAAGCCCTGGGAGCCAACCAAGGAGAAACGGCATAGGAACTCAGGTCTGCTGAGTTTCACTATAACTCCTAACTCTCCGTCTTAACTAATCTTTGCTAATATTTCCCAGGGAGCTATTTTCTACACAATTATTCATAAAGCAAACCAATTTGTACCAGAATTATCTACAGATTCAGTGTCTAAGATCCTGGATCAAATTGTGTATTTCTCCCGGCTATTTTTTAAAAGAAGAAAGGCGGCAGGAACCTAGATGACAAATATATGATCATCCAACATTACTGAGAAACAGTCCACCTTCTCCCTTTTCCCCATCTGCTGCCACATGGACTCAAGTCACTGCAGTGACAGTTTCTCTGTAAATACCAAGGTGCAGAATCAAGGGGCTTCAGCTTTCATAGTCGTCTCTCTTTTCCGAAAAAAGGGGGTGGCAGGCATCTTATAGGAAGCTGGGTTGACTCCTTGGAGCCTGCACTGAGTCCTAAGGGCCTGGACTGGGCAGCTATTCTAGGGGAGGAATAGCCCCTGAGCCCCACCCACACCCCGCAGGGCCCCAAGCCTCAGGCACCGTGGAAGGGAGGGGGCAGCGAGACAAGGACAGCCCTGTCAGCAGAGTGTATAAGGATGCAGCACTATAAAGGGATCCTGCCCTCCCACCACTTTCACTGGGAAACTACAAAAACTCAGATATGGGGAAACTGAGGCTTGCAGAGGTCCAGTGACTTGCCAGAGTCCCATAGCCATTAAGTGGCAAGACCGGAACTAAACTTGCTAATCTGTCTGACTTCATAAGCTCTGCTTTGAACCTCAGGGGACTTGCCAGTGCCGTGCACCCAGCTTTGGATCCCATCATCAGGGATCGAGCGCTGAGCAGGGTCTACAGCATGTGGACACGGGTCTGTTGTTGAACTTCCTTCCCATTGCAGCGCTGGCGTGACTCATGCTGGTCTTGGTTCACAGGCCCCACCAGAAGGGAACCATTGTGATTCAGCATCTGGAGATGGGTAGTGAACCCGGCGCTTTGACTCACACTGACCCGCACTGGCCAGATCCATCTCTACACCTTCTGTTTGGGCCACCAGACAGCACTCAGTTCTGGTTGGTGACATGCAGCGGTGGTGTTTCTGCCCGTTGCCCTGAGTCGGCCTGGACCTCATGAGTGGTTCGGCCTTCCTTCCGACCCAGGACACTGACCGGCCTCTGCCCCCTCTCTCCTACAGATGCCGCCCTTATGAGGACTGCTGTGGCTCCAGGTGCTGTGTGCGGGCCCTCTCCATACAGAGGCTGTGGTATTTTTGGTAGGTCGCAACCCCTCCTGGTCTCGAATGCCTTGGTCTACCACCCACCCCCAACGGCTCTGCCAGCCTCAGTATTGTCACGTCACCTTCACCTGAGGTCTTGGTCTCGGGCACAGCCTCTGTGAAGCACACAGGTATGTTCAGGTTGCCTCACCGAGTTTGCAGAAAGCTTGTTCCCGTTTTCACAGAGGGTGGCTGGAAAGAAGAGTTCGTCTTTGGGAGGTAGGCTGGAGGACTGTTGTTCTCCAGAAGCTGCTGTGCCAGTTTCTGAGATGGAGCTGAGGATGACTGTCCAAAAGATTCAGAATTAGCCGACTTGCGATCCACTCTGTGCTGCCTAGAAGTCATTCCCACTCATGGTGTCAGCTGAGTAGATAACTTTCAGGACAGACAGCCTGCATCCTTGTCCCTCTTCCAGCTCTCCTGGGGGAAGTCTGTAAAATTCTACCTTGAGAGGGGATGAGGGAGTGACGCTGACGGAGCATCCTGGAAGGGGAGAGGTGCAGTTTCCATTAATAACAGGATTCCCCAGGGGATTGCCCTCTTCAGCGGGTGCCTGCTCAGGGGTGTGTCTGAAAACGTATTTGAGTCTATAGTTGAGAGACACTGCTTCAGATCTCAGGGACGGCAGGGCATGAGTGGGAGAGGATGTGCCTAAAACCAAAAGAGCATTTCCTGCACCCACACGCCCTCTCCTCTGCTCCACTGCAATGGTAGTGTCATCCAGGCAAGCTCCACAAAGGGTTAAGCCTTAAGCTTCTCTATGACTTTTTAGATTCTGACATCACTGACTTCCAAAGACATTAAGACTTTTACTAATAAGCATGTTACAGCAGCCACTTGAAATTTTTTTGTGAGGTCTTGTCTTTCCCTTCTGACAACTGTTCCCAAGTTTGATTAGGGAAAATGCCAGTAAGTGGCATTCCACATGTCACATTGTCTTTGATAGGGGAGCCTGCTTCCATATCACCATCACCACCTCCTTGATGGGGCATTGGCCATTTGGGGGCTCGACTCACCTGTCACATCAGGCCCTGGCCTGGCCCTGCTTCGGGTTGGCTTGGACATCCCCTGTCTTGATGTCACTACCTCTGGCAAGCCCTCCTGAACCAAGTGCCATATTGGAGCCTAAAACTCTATAGTAGAAGGTAAATTTTTTTTATCCTAAGATCTTCTGAATGTAAACATCTCTGAGTACACTTCAAGTGAAGTGGGCCAGTACCAAAGTAGGGACCGGGAGGATCAGGATAGGTGGTATTTCAGAGCTTTGCCTAGCTTCATGCATGCTTTCCCTCAGAACTTTCCTCCATGGGGCCTTGTGGTAGAAGGAGACAGGACTGTCCGGGGCAAGAGTCCTGAAATGCTTAGGAAGTTATGCCAGGTTAGCCTGAAGCACCAGATGTTCCTAAAAATGAAAAAAACTTGTCTAGGTTTAGGTATCAGGTGATTTAAAAAAAAATTTTTTTATGTTTATTCATTTTTGAGAGACAGAGACAGAATGAGAGTGGAGGAGGGGCAGAGAGAGGGAGACAGGATCTGAAGCTCCAAGCTGTCAGCACAGAGCCCAATGTGGGGCTTGAACCCACAAACTGTGAGATCATGACCTGAGCCTAAGTCAGACACTCAACCAACTGAGCCACTCAGGCGCCCATCAGGTGATTTTTTTAAAAAAAATTGAGAGTGCAGGAGAAACATAAGGGCCTAGAAGCTAGAGCATCTTCTGTTGGCTTTCCCAGGAAACTTTACCTGAGCCAGCAGTCAGGTGCCTTTTAGAGGCCAGCCAGGGTCACTTATCAGAGTTGGGACACGTTGGTAAGACAGCATGCAGTGAGTGAGCGGAATCCCTGCACAGAGACATCTTGAGTGCCATCAAACAGGGAGTGCCAGATGACAGAAGAGGAGATTCTGACAACAGGTTCTAAAGTGGGGATACATCCAGAGAACAGCTGGAGATGTGAGTCTGAGGTGCCCCAGCTGAAGTCAAAGGATGCTTGGGTCTGGCTCCTATGCATTCCTTCTCTCAGTAAACATGAAGGGTCTCGTACACACCAGGGTCCCATGGAGAGGCACTTAGGGTAGCCAGGCTCCTAAAAGAAGCAGGTGTCTAAATAGGTAATTCTATGTGGAGGGTTTTAAACTCGTGTTCTGGAAACACAGGATGGAGCCTCTGATCCCAGAAAAGTTGGGAAAAGCTACAAAGCTTCTGACTGGGTGTCAGAGAGGGTGTTCTGTTCAAAGGGACCAGCATGTTGATGGGACAAGGAGGTAAGAAGAGCCAACATAGTGAGAGAGTGGCAGAAGAGTCATGTGGGAGGCAGGTGTTTGTGGGGGAAGCATAGGGGATAGGAATATGGAGCTGGACATAGAGGGAAGGAAGGGCTACTCTCCAACCTTGGTCCCACCTCGTTTTTAAGGACTTCTGTCTCCTTACCATAGAACAAAGGTTTTGGAGGAGAATGCTTCCAAAAGTCCCCCCGGTTCTAAAATCTTGAGTAATCTTTGACCAACACAGTCTGAATGAAATCTTCATGGTTTGAAGAACTAGAGCAGTAGCACCCTTGAGTAGAGCTGGAAAGTACACTATGAAGGAGTAAAAACCAGCAGGGTTATTGTGTGTGTGAGCCCTGCCCCGGGGGCTCCCACCCACCTGGGTCTGCATCATGGTTCACCTGATGCCTGGGACGTGCATCCAGGGAGAGAGCTGCTGTGCTGAGTGCTGGGGGGAGGGCAAGAAGGGATTGAAAAAACACATTGAACTGAAGAAACCAGATTACTTTGGATAATGGAAAAGGCATGAATTTCCTCTCTTAATCCCCGTAAAGCTTCCAAAACCCGCTCAGCAATGAAAGGGAACATCTAGAGGACAGTCAAGCTTTAGTGCTTCAAAGAACAGCTTTTCTTTACTATACTCCTCTTTTTCCCCTTCCTCTCTTTCCTTGTTCTATAAGCTCATTTTCCTGACCCCTTGTCAGTTTCTCTCTTAAAATAAGTTCTCTCAGACCAATATTTCAATGAGGAATGAATCTGATGATTGATACCTAAACTGGTAGTCAGTCTCCTACCTTTTGACTTGTTCTGTCCCTGCCTGGTACTTACTTGGTCTCTGTTAGTCTAAGGTGCAATATCAGATGAGGTGCCTCAGTATCATTCATATCTGGCTAGGAGAAGAATAATCCCATGTGATAGTGGAACCAACACTGTGGCCTGTCCCATGGAAGAGACCCCTATCTCAGATTTCTTGTGCATTTTCCAAAACCAGGGAGCCCATCTCTTGGGAGTGAGTGGTAGCACTGTTTGAAAAGCACTATGTATCCTGTACATAAACCCTTACGCACAGTCAGTCTCTCTGTGCTCAGGTACTTACAGTTCAGCCCACTGTTGAATGTAAGATCACCATTGAGTCCACCCCAGGGAAATTAGTCTTAAGAGCCGAAACAGTTCCCTTTGTGATTCCAGCATCTCGGTGCCAAGATGCCAGGCCCCTGCACAGTGGGATTCTTTGGTATCCCAAGACAGCAGCCCCCTCGGCCTCTCCCCCATCTGCGGCTCACAGCCATCCTCTGGGGCCTCTTGCTGACCCAGCTGGCACACATGTGCTGTTGTTTCTACCCAGCATGTGCCTTCTCTCCCCTTCAACTGGCCTCTTTCTTTCCATCCTTCAGAACTAAGCTCAGATACTGCTTTGAAGGAAAAGAAGTTTTTTGGGTCACCTCGCTATAACACATACCCTTGTTTAAAACCTCGTGTTGCACTGAATTGTACACGTAAAAATGGTGAAAATGGTCACTTTTACATTATGTATATCTAACTGTATACACACATGTGCACTTGCGCGCGCGCGCGCACACACACACACACACACACACACACACTTATGACGGCACCTTTGGTTTTCCTTCTTAGCACTTACCAGAGTTGTAAATCAGTGATTTTGTAAATTTGTTGTTTGCCGTCCCCCTCCTCTATCACAATTCAGGTTTAGTGGGTGGGAAGGGACTTTACCTTACTCTCTATAATGCGCAATGTGGTTCTAGGACCAGAGCAGGTGCTTCAACATTATTGAATGAATAATGAACTAGAAGACAGGTCCGATAGCCACAATTTCAGCCCTTTCCCAAATCATTTCCTGACTGACTGATGGACTTACACTTAACATCGTATTCATATTCTTAAAGACTTTATCGCCTCCTTTTTTCTTAAATTTTGTTTTTGTGTGGTCACATGCCTTTGACCACAACGCAGCAGGCTCTCCTGCTCATTCATCTTTCACAAGGCAGTAGGCTGCCCACACAGTGTGGGCATGAGTGAGGTTCTGGAAGGTTCCACGAGTCCCATCACAGTTTCCCAGCCGTGTCTGTGCAGGACAGACAAGTTGGCCCTTCTCAGAATGACTTCCCATGTTTCTAGAAATACAAGGTATAGTGCAAATGTGAGGTGGGAAGAACCATTTATCCATTTCTCAGTCATTTATTGAATGCCAGTGATGTGACAATATCAGAGAATTTTCAGATGAATTAGACAAAGGTCCTGTCCTTAAAGCAGTCAGCTCTACTCTTCATTAGACTTTAAGGTCACATAGGAGGTCAGCCATACTTAGAACATAGAGATTTTATATCTGCGGCTCTTTTATGGAGTATGAGTACTTTCTCTAGTCCTGTAGTTTTTCTATAATTAAGGTGTGCTCTCGGAAGGTCACCATGTAAAATTTCTTTCTGAATATTCACGTAATAATGGAGAGAAAATGGCTAGAAAGGATAAATGTTCTTATCCGTGTTGCTTTCCCAGTGAAGAATGGAAAATGGGGGACATGGGCAGCGAGGCAAAAGCTGGGTCAGCCATGGCATTCAAGCAAGGTTGAGAAAGCATCTCCTGTTTTGACTAAAATTGAATTGAGGTAGAGCCATGGACAGGAAAGAGATGGCACCAACCCTTGGAAGGCAGCTAAGCATTTGGAGCTATTGGAGGCAGAAAGCTCACTGAGAGACCTTCTCAGTGTGAGTGGGCTGCATTCAGGGGCATCCCAGAAGTCTGCAGGCCAGTGGTCTCCCTGGTGTCACCCACCCAAGAAGGTCCTGGGGGAAAAGTCAGAGGAAGGCCAGCCTGAGGAGCCAGGCACCGAGCCCCGCCTTCTGACCCTAGCACGTGGGAGTCAGTGCCCACGGATCTCCCAGTCCGTGGGCCCAGGCCAGCCACTGTGTGCCCTGAGCCCCACCTCGCTGCTGCACCCTGAACCCCAGCTCCCGGCTGTGCCCTGAACCCCAGCTCCCTGCTGCGCCCTGAGCCCCGCCGCTGCACCCTGAGCCCCGGCTCCCCGCTGCGCCCTGAACCCCACCTCGCCGCTGCGCCCTGGACCCCAGCTCCCCGCTGCACCCTGAGCCCCACCGCTGCGCCCTGAGCCCCGCCGCTGCACCTGAACCCCAGCTCCCCGCTGCGCCCTGAGCCCCACTGCTGTGCCCTGAACCCCAGCTCCCTGCTGCGCCCTGAGCCCCACTGCTGAGCCCTGAGCCCCAGCTCACCGCTGTGCTCTCGCTCAGGTTCCTTTTGATGATGGGCGTGCTCTTCTGCTGCGGAGCTGGCTTCTTCATCCGGAGGCGCATGTATCCCCCACCGCTGATCGAGGAGCCCGCCTTCAACGTATCCTACACCAGGCAGCCCCCCAACGCCACTCCAGGTCAGCCCACCCCTCGTCCTTGTCTCTGCTCTGTGCACTTTTTGTGTCCCCTGCAAGCATTTGTGAAAGTCATTGCTATGGAATATGCTAGAAGAGAAAATTCAGACCGTGTTTATTCATTTAGTTCTGATGATCACCCTCACTGTGCATTTGTGTCGATATAAAGTGCAGCGTCTATTGGGCTGTATGTCTGTTACCTCATATTCTTACCTAATTAGTGGTGCACCTTTTATGCATGTTTTTGCAGTTCCTATAACCATATTGTTTGCTCCCTGTCATCACCCTTAAAAATTATTTCGTGTATACATTTCTATACAAGCAGTAGGGTCCCTGCCATCATAATGCATCGGGACTAAATATTAATTATGCTACTAAATGGTGATTTGTTTAGATATTCTGTCATTGCTGACCATTTGTTTTCTCTTGGTTTGCTTTTTATTCATTCATTCAACAAGTATTTACTATGCATTCACTTGTATTCTGAGTACTTATAAATAGAGCACATTTTTGCACAAGTTACATTTGGCCTAATTAGGGAACATTACCCAAAGTGATGCCACAGACTCAAAAAAAATTATTGGTTTCTTAATTCTTACAAAACTGCTTTCCCTATCTAAAATTCTCAGGTACTATGGAGGGTGATTTCAGGCCTCCCTTGGGACACAGGCTGGTTCCCTATTGTTCACATTATATGTGAGATGTTTTCCTTCCCTTTGAGGGCACCTTCTGAGAAGGAAGGGATATCAGGGTGGCTGTGCATTGCTCAGTAGAGCTCCTGTCTTTCGGCCACTATGTGCTGAGGTGAGGTGACGGGCGTCCTTCCTGTGTTTGCTGCCTTGCTGGACACAGTCTCCACCTAGGCAGTGGAAGGCAGGGCCTCTCTCTTTTCATTGCACACCCCAGGTAGGCACAATTCTAGGAGCAGTTCTTGCCTTGGTTTTTATGAAGTTTCAGTCATGCAGGATGAATGTGTCCTAGAGATGTACTCTACAGTGTAGAGCTTATGGTTAACAGCACTGTATTGTCCACTTCAAACTTTATGAAGACGGTGGCTCTTACATTAAGGGTTCTTAGCACCATAATAACAGTAATAAATTTGGAGGTGATGAATAGATTTATGGCATATATAGTGGTGCCGACTTCACAGTGTGTATTTATTTCCAAACTCACCAAGTTGTATCCATTAAATAGGTCCAGCTTTTTGTATATCAATCATAAATTAAAAAAAAAAAGCATTGGGGGGATTGAGTATAAGTTTTCTCACTCCTGAGGACATGCTGTTCTCAAGATGCAAGGGGAGTGGAGACATTTATTTTTTAGGTCTTTTACAGTTTTCTTCCACCAGGTACTCCCCAGGTTTTTTTTTTTTAATGTTTATTTATTATTTTTGAAAGAGAGACAGAGTGAGAGCAGGGAGGGGCAGAAAGAGGGAGACACAGAATCTGAACCAGGCTCCAGGCTCTGAGCTGTCAGCACTGAGCCTGATATAGGGCTTGAACTCACAAACTGTGAGATCATGACCTGAGCCAAAGTCAGACACTTAACCGACTGAGCCAGGCGCCCCTCCCCAGTTTTTTTTTTTTT
>NW_024412445.1:9471560-9516900 GCF_014898765.1 Herpailurus yagouaroundi | reverse complement strand
TTTGTGGACTTGCTGGGGTGGCTCCCTTTCTCCTCTGTTGATCTGGGTGGGGGGAGTGGATTTGGTGAGCTTTGCTTATGCATGAAGAAGAAAAGGCAGAAGGTTTTAGAGAACCTACTAGCTCACTGGAGGACGGGGGAGAGTGGCAGCTCACATCCTGGAACCAGCTCCCCAGGCCAGCGTGGCTGAGTGGAGGAAAGCAGATCTACACCATTGCAGACCTGCTCCTACCTGGGACAAGGGGAGGACTGTGACCTCATCATCGTGGTTCTAGGGGGCTGATGCAGGTTGGAGCAAGACCCGGGGGAAGATACTGACAAACGAGGTGTGTAACTGAAGTTCAGAAGTAGGGCTCCAAGTCCGCCCAGGAACCAGAAGAAACCAAGGCTGAAGCTTAGGGCCGACCATTAGCTCATTTGTGCCTTGAGCTAGGTGAGGGATGTGCAGAGAAGCCGTGGTTTGGGAAACAAAAAGAGGCACCTGGACAGGGGCTTAGGAGGCCTAAGGTCTGTGAGATCAGAGTGGGCCACGTCCCTTCTGAACCTCAGCACTTTATCTGCAAATTGGAATCATATAAAAAGAGGTTAGAGTGGGAGAGAGCCAAAGCATAAGAGACTCTTAAAAACTGAGAACAAACTGAGGGTTGATGGGGGGTGGGAGGGAGGGGAGGGTGGGTGATGGGTATTGAGGAGGGCACCTTTTGGGATGAACACTGGGTGTTGTATGGAAACCAATTTGACAATAAACTTCATATATTGAAAAAAAAAAAAAAGCACTCCTCATTTTAGTTAGTCTTTCTATATAGAGGTGGCCAAAATGTCACTGAAGAAAGCCAGAGCTCCCTAAATGCTGTCTCCCCCCTGGCTCCAATCTTTCCACATCAGGCTGCTGACAGGGCCCATTGGACATGTCCTCCTGGGTAGGGAGGAAAGATGGACTTCACTCATTCATTCAGACATTAGCTAACTTGGCAGCAGCCGCTGTGTTCACACAGGAGGAAGGGTGTGACGAAGACGTCCACACTGCTGCCCTTTCACAGCTTGTGGCACGAGGGGTGGGATGGGGAAGAGGGTCAGAGGTACAAGCTT
Organism: Herpailurus yagouaroundi; assembly: GCF_014898765.1. NCBI lineage: Eukaryota > Metazoa > Chordata > Mammalia > Carnivora > Felidae > Herpailurus > Herpailurus yagouaroundi. The sequence goes on along the minus strand of NW_024412445.1, from coordinate 9,515,812 downwards.
CCAGTAATAAGGTAAGTAAGTTCATGGTGACTATAGTTAACAATACTGCATATTTGGAAGCTGCTAAGAGGGTAGATCTTAAAAGTTCTCATCACAAAGGAAAAAATATATATGTAACCACGCAAAGTGATGGATGTTAGATAACTTTGTGGTGATTCTTTTACACTGCATACGTCTATATCAAATCATGTTTATATCTTCAACTTACACAATGCTCTGTGTCAGTTATACCTCAGTACAACTGGAAGAAAAAAGGAACTTTGAGAACAATCAGAAAAAAACATAAAAGCCGTGGTAAAGCAGAGTTGTGGGTCTGAAGGAGAGCAAGCAGGGCCTGGATTTCAGGAAGGTCTGAGTGGTGGCCTGAACTGAACGTGGTGCCCACAAGATGAATGTGGGGACGGGGGAGGAATGGGGGCTGCCAAGAAAAGGATGATTCAATGATGGCCTCTCTTCTTTATGGGATATTATGTGGTCACCAAAGTTAATGGTCAAAATCAAGGCCATGTAACTAGCCAGACAACTGTAAAGCCATGTTCAGGGAAGAGGGCAGTGGGTGACGTGTTATTTTGAGTAGTTGATTCCGACTGTGTAATCGCACAAACGCATAGAGAGGGATCAAAGAGAACAGTCAGTAATGACATCGGCGGTGTTAACGCGATCTGAGTTTTCTTGAAAGATGGTTTGCTTTAATACTGGTTAATGTGACTAATACTGATTTAAAAAGATAGAAGATGCAGCATTCCATCCAGTATTCCACTGGGAGATACATTTTTCTTCCTTTCCAGCAGTGCATTTATGGTGAATTTGTTGATGGTTTCCTGACTGTTCTAATGTCTCAATCTTGTACCAAATCTCTCAACCTGCAGTGACTCTAGTGGTCTGACTGAATGACCCCAACTGCAGGAAAATGGAAATAGTGGGGAGTGTGTTTTGACAGCTTAATAACCTTCCAAACCAGGGCTGAGACACAAACAGAGCTGCTTCAGTTCTGGGGCAGCCTGTTTTAGAGCCAGGGGAATAAGCATAAGTGTTCAATGTGACGGTGCTTCGGGTATGTGGAGACGGTGATGAGACAGCCCTGCAGTCATCTGTCGCGATCTCTGACCTCTGCAGCTCTAAGGTGTTCATGGTTTATTTTCCAAAGAAACACTGGGTGAAGAGACCCAGGTGGGTCGGGGGGTGGGAGGGACCCTGTGCTTCCCCGGGACTCTCAGCCATTCCCCTCCACTGTGTTGCTCTCGGGCACCCCCTTCAGGATAAAATTAGTTTAGGAATTTATGTTTTTGGTGAACGAAAGTAACTGGAAATCTTTAAGTTATTTGTTTTAAAAGTCACAAATGCCTGTGTACTGATACTGATATACTTTTCACAGCTACCAGGGTTCTCCTTACCAGTTCGTCCCAATGGCAGAAGGTGACTAGCTGACCAGATATTTAGGGTTGATGGAGAGGGGGGGTTTGAGATCGGTTTCATCTAGTGAAGCCCAAGAATTATTGCCTCACAGCATTGAGTTCCTCCTTGATACTTTTTCCCCAGAAAGTTCCATGTGTCTGTCTGATTTTCTGCCTGTGTGTCTCACTCTTTCTGCCATTGTTACTCTGATAATTCTTTCGAACTCTGATGCCACCTTTTTTTTCTATGACAACTCAATTGCTATTTCTTACCATTTGCATTACTCAGTTCATGTAAAGTAGATACATCTAGAGTGTTCTCCCATATAAAAATGGGAGTTTAATTTTTTTCCTGCCATTTGAAAATGTGAGGTTTTTGTTCCCTCCATAAAAGCATTTACTATCTTTAGCTACTATAGATAGATAACACACTTCACACAGAGTGCAATTCAAAAGGAAAGGCATTTTTTATAGCCTGTCCTGTTGGTAGGCAGCTCATGTTGTTACTTTAATAATGACAGCATTCCCATCTATAATCTTTGATCACCCGGGACAGAAACTTCTAGCACAGTTAAGTCTCCTGCTTCTTATTCTGCACTCTGGCAATGACAGACAGAAGACAGAGTCTGAGCACCCAGTCCACGTTCATAAAAACTGCTCCTACCTCCGGGAGGACGACACAAGTCTGAAGTGTGTTCCTTACATGGTTCCAGCATGCATAGCTGGTCAGACAGACTGTCCCCACCCCCTTTGCTTGCAGTTAAGGTCCTTAGCTTACCTTTCAGGTCTGCTTCTTCACCTGTCCAGGTCACCTCCCCGGTCTGTCATCGTGAACTTTTCTCCCTAAATTCTTTGAAATGACTTTGAAGTTATGAAATGAAATGAGTTGAAGTAAGGACGCACTTGGGTCAAACTAGACAGAGGGCAGAGAGGTGGCAGAGAGGTCCCCAAATGATGGTGTGTACCCACAGTTTCCTTCTGTCACCTGCCAAATGTGTTTTTAGCACAGGTGCCGTGTGTTAAGTGCTGTGCTTAGCCTCAGTGCCATACAGTGGATATTAAACAGATGACCCCTGCCTCTGGGCTCCTGAAGGACAGCGAGATGGTGTGATGGCAGCAGGAACTCCTGACCTCTGCTCTAGTAGAAAAACGTGGAAGCTATAGATCCCACAGTTAAAAATGATGAAGTTTGAAATTCTTTCTCTCTTATTTTACACATTTGGGTCGTCTGTGGAACTTCAGCCAAAATCCAACATGCATGACCTGCCTTTTACCTTTTCAGTTGACCTTTTATAAACTTTTAGTGTCCTCTGATACATTTTCTATTTTTTTTTTAGACTTTTAATGTCTCAGGGAGGTACTTTCAAATGATGTGAGATATTGTTTTTCTGTCTGCTGTTTGTTGTAAATTGATATTTTAACCCTTACATCTCGGTGGAGGAAAAGCTGTTGGGAAGGTAGGCTGGCTACTCATTTGAGACCCTTGAAGGTAATCGTTATTCCTGAAAACAAAATGAGCTTAGCACTGGGTTTGTGGCCGACAGGGATGTTTTATTAGCTCCAAAAAGGAAGAGAGAAAATCCTATGAAGTGACTGACAGAATCCTACAGGTCATTGGGTTCGAGCCCGCCTTCCAGCTGATGAGCCAGTTCTCTGTGCTCTGTTCCCCACCCCCAAACTGGCCTCCCATTTGTCACCAGACGCTGCAGTGAAAGAAAGTCAGCTCCAGTGTTACTTTTGCCGTCCGTGGGTGACTCTGCCCAGCATTTTTGTTTGTGAGGCTTCTCCAAACCGGGGAAGCACATGATAAGGCGGGAAGAGGAAATAGCATGTCTGTCCCAGGTTCGGTTGATAACGACTGGCAGAGGGGTAGACAGCAGGGACAAAAGGAATGCCACTATTGAGTTTGATGGTTTATTATACATGTTTGTAGTGTTTACTCTTGGGATTAAGAGTAACATGTCTGCATTCTAAATCCGCATCAAAGATGGTAATAAACTTTTTTCAAAGACAAGAGAAACATGGAGGAGTTATAAAAGCAAACTATGATGGCAGTAGAAGACTACCTACAATATATATTACAGTGACTCTAAATGTGTTAAAGTATCATCAGGTTGTGTTAGAAACCCAACTTCTTACTGCTTTAAAGAGAGACGAAGAACGTAACAGAAAAGGAATAGGAATTCCTTAGGGGGTGTTTAGCAGAGAAGTAGAATGATCAAAGGTGATTTGACAGCAGCGGTGGCCTGGGCGAGGGTGGTGGCAACAGAGCGGCGTGGGGTCCTTCTTTTTTTTTTTTTAATTTTTTTTTTTCAACGTTTATTTATATTTGGGACAGAGAGAGACAGAGCATGAACAGGGGAGGGGCAGAGAGAGAGGGAGACACAGAATCGGAAACAGGCTCCAGGCTCCGAGCCATCAGCCCAGAGCCCGACGCGGGGCTCGAACTCACGGACCGCAAGATCGTGACCTGGCTGAAGTCGGACGCTTAACCGACTGCGCCACCCAGGCGCCCCAAGGGGTCCTTCTGGGCTTAGAGCTCACAGGACCTACGGAAGAGTTCAGGTGAAGGGAGGGACCTAATCTCTTTATGACTCCGATTTCTCTTCTGAGACGGAGAATAATAATATGTTATGAAGATCAACAGGTACTTCTAAAGTGTCTAGTTCTTGCTACTCAAAGCTGGGGCTGGTGGCATAAGTGCCTCCCTAGGAGCTTGTTAGGAGTGCGGACTCTCTCGTGGTCCCCCAGACGACCTGCTGCGTCAGCCTCTGCATTTTAACAAGATCCCCAGTGAGTAGAATAGGACCGCACAGGGGAGTACTAGGTGTTGGATAAGGAACAAAATGCGGGGGCCAGTGATGGCAATAAGTAATCTCATAGAAGCTAAGCGTCAAAACCTGTGGACGAACCACTGAGATCCACAGGACCGGAGTAGAATTTAGTCCATGTGTCTGCTGGGCTGATGTGACGGCCGTTGTTCTTTTTCTGCCTTGTGTTCTAGGATTTGCTCTGTGGAATACCACTTAGCACTGAATTCTCAGCAGTTACTTTGGCTTCTGTTTCAAAACATTGTCAGAAGTGAGCAAAACTACTTTCTTCCCTCAACTTCTGATTTATACAACCAGGAAAGAAAAAGTCAAGACTTTTGGTGGAAGGGTTTTTTTTTTTTTTTTTTTTTTTCCTACTTAACCTTGCTCACAAAGCTTGGTGACACATTGGGGCCCCAGCGTTCACGTGTGTCTCAGCTGTGTTTCAACTGCATCATCTCTATAAAACCCTGACGGGTCAGGATGAAATTATTAGGTACCTAATACAGATATTCCTTTTAACTCCTTCCCCCTGCTCCCAAAGAAGCAGTAGATTAAGCCCCCCCTGTTTTCTTTGTGATGGGTAATACATCCAAGTCAGTTCTTCTTCTGGTTCCCTTCTTTCAGCTTACCGATATTTTTTACCAGCTATTTATCTTTGAAGACATAATCCATGATTTTCTGAATATATACACATATATAAAGGAAGACTTTTTCACACTATCAAGATAATTGTGTATTGTGAAGACATAACTTGAGTTATATGTATTGAATAACTTCAAGTGTGTGAAACAAACACTTAGAAATGAGAGGAAAGAATGTGGAGTGCCCTTGCATTACTATTGACTTGACCGAAGTATAAGAGTTAATGGAGCACTTAAAAGAATTTATTGACTTGTACACCACAAAGAGAATCAGGGTAGGTTTACAAAAGCAGAAGTCACATACCTCAGGGTCTGGGCTAGGATGCTCTCGGGTTCATTTCTGTCTTCATGCCTCTCTATCAGATCTTGGGAATGTGACTCAGTTTCCCTAAGCTTCAAGCTCCTGACTGTGAGGCTGAGATCGTAAGAGACCTTCTTAGGGTGATTGTGTATGAGTTGATCCGTAGACTCTGCTTAGCTCCGGGCCTGAGGCAACGCTCCCTAAGTGACAGTAATTGCTTCTCCTACTGTTTCTAAACCTTGTAGTTTTAAGAAATCTATAAATGAGCAAATAAGTCATCTGCTCCCACTTGGGAATAAAAGAATACCCCCTATGTCATTAGCTGAGCAAATGAAGGAGAGAAGTGAGGGAGGACCCCGAGGGCCTGGTCTTCACCCCACCACATCCCAAGCCTCCGCACCCAATCTTCCCAACTCAGCAAGGGGCTAGTCTGTTCTGCCAGTTGCTCAGGCTGAAAGCCATCATGACAGTTTCTCCTGTCTGCCCCTCTCCTGCTGCCTCCTTTTATCCAGATTACCATAGGAGCCTCCTCACTAGCCTTCTTGCTTCCCCCTTCCCCAGCTTTGGTCTGTTTCCAACAAAGCAAACGGTCAAAGAGAGGTCCCGGCTTCTACTCACAACTCTCCAGAGGCCACCCCCCCACTCCCCTGTTCACAGTCAGAGGCCCTTACCGTAGCCAATGAGGCTCCTCTCTGTCTCTTACGTCTCCTCCTCCTGCTACTCTTCCGTTCCCACATACCTCTCCTGCTCCTGTCCTCCCGGCTCATTCCACTCCCACCACACACTGGCCTTTGCTTTACCTCAAACCTACCGGGCTGTGATGTTGGTGTCTTTTGCACTGTGATTTCTTCTGCCTAAAAGACTCTGTGTCCATCTAAACCCACCCCGCCATGTATACGTGGTGTGCTTCCCATCACCCTCCCCCACTGCACTCATGGTATGCTCCTTCATAACCCTCACCCCAGGTTCACATGGTGTGCTCCCCCATCCTCCTCCTTCTAGGTACACATGGCTGCTCCCCAATCACCTGCCCCCCCCCCCCCCCGGCATGTACCTGTAGTGTACTCCTCATCACCTACTGCCCCCAGCTACACATGGCTGCTCCCTCATCACCCTCCCGCACCATTTACACATCGTATACACCCCCACATACATCTCCTCCATCATCCTCACCCCAGGTGCAAGTGGACCCGTGTGGCTCCCCTTAGGTACAGATTTTTTTTCGATACATAAAGTACAGTACTGTAAACGTATATTCTCTTCCTTATGACATTCTTCTAACCTTTTCTCCAGCTTACTTTATTGTAAGAATGCAGTATACAATACATATAACATATAAAATATGTGTTAATTGACGGGCTTTGTTGTCATTGAGGCTTCTAGTCAACAGTAGGCTATTACTAGTTAAGTTCCGAGGGAGTCAAAAGTTATGCACGGATTTTAACTGCACAGGCAGTCGGTGCTCATCACCTTGGTGTTGTTCGAGGGTCAACTGTATTTTGGAATTTTTAAGTCTCTTGAAGGCTTGTCACTTACAGGGAAGAGTTGGAGGGTAAATTACAGTTCACCTGGTCAGTTTCAGTCTCAGCTCAGTGGCAGCTACCGGTCCTCAACTCAGGCCCCTTGAAAGGCCGCTGGGCACATATTCCTTGGGGAGCTTGCACATAGCAAGCAGGAGCAGGGTGGGCAAAGGGACCCTGTCCTCCAAATATAGGTACTGTGCACTCTGATGGTGTTTGCTGCTACTGACTAAAGAGGCAGGCAGCCCCTGTCACACCTCCCCACGCTGTTGCAAGTGTCTCCCTGCTCTGGCTGAGGTGGCCTCCAGGGCACTTATGTGGCCACTGCCCTTCTCCCCATCCCTTTCTTTTTCACTTTTTCCCCTTTAAGAGCTAGACAGTAAAGACCAGGATGTTCCAAACCAACTGCATACACCAGAAAAGTTAGAAAGAGAGCGTGCATCCCAGGGAAAAGCTCAGAAATGACCTGAGAAGTCCATAAGTTTATACTTCAGGCTTATTCTCAGCACAGAGACAGCCTACAACAATTAACTTTATAAAATAAAAATAAAAATATTAGCAAAACAACAGTAAACTGTCGGGAAGGAGAGGAGGATGTTATTTCCATAGTTACCACATTATTAGATTCAAATGTCTGATGTTCAACAACAACAAAAATCACAAATCATACAAAGAAACAGGAAAGTATGGTCCATTCAAGGCAAAAATTAAATAAAGAGACTGTTCCTGAAAAATATCTAATGGTACATCTGCTAGACAAGTCTTTAAAATACATGTCTTAAAGGTGCTCAACAAAAACAAATAGCTCAAAGAACTACAGGAAGATGTGGAGAAGGTCAAGAAAACAATGTATAAAAAAATGGAAATATCATTAAAGCAATAACCTAAAAAGATAACAACAAAGAATTCTGGAGCGAAAAAGTACAATAAGTGAAATGAGAAATTTACCACATGGATTCAAATACAGATCTGAACAAGCAGAAGGAACAATCAGGGAACTGAAGACAGGACAATGGACTTGATCAAGTCTGAGGGACAGAAAGAACAAAGATTGAAGAAAAGTGGACAGAGCCTAAGAGTCTTGTAGGGCACCATCAACCAGACCAACATATGCATTGTAGAAGTGTCAGAAGTAGAAGAGAGAGAAAAAGGAGCACAGAGAATATTTGAAGAAATAATGTTTGAAAACTTCCAAAAGTTTATGAAAAACATGAATATAAACATCCAAGAAGCTGAACAAACTCCAAGTAAGAGGAACTTAGAGAGCCACACCAAGGCACATTATGATCAACCTTTCAAAAGCCAGAGACCAAGAGAGAATATTGAAAGCAACAAGAGAGAAGTGAATCATCACATACAGTGGATCCTCAATAAGACTGTAAGCATATTTCTATTTTTTTTAATGTGAGTTTTTTTTTTTTTAATTTACATCCAAGATAGCATATAGTGCAACAATGATTTCAGGAGTTGATTCCTTAATGCCCCTTATCTATTTATCCCATCCCCCCTCCCACAACCCCTCCAGTAACCCTCTGTTTTCCATATTTAAGAGTCTCTTATATTTTGTCCCCCTCCCTGTTTTTATATTATTTTTGGTTCTCTTCCCTTGTGTTCATCTGTTCTGTGTCTTAATATCCTCATGTGAGTGAAAGCATATATTTGTCTTTCTCTGACTAATTTCACTTAGCTTACTACCCTCTAGTTCCATCCATATAATTGCAAATGGCAAGATTTCATTCTTTTTGATTGCTGAGTAATACTCCAGTGTGTGTGTGTGTGTGTGTGTGTGTGTGTGTGTGTGTGTATACCATATCTTCTTTATCCATTCATCCATCGATGGACATTTGGGCTCTTTCCATACTTTGGCTATTGTTGATAGTGCTCATAAGCAGATTTCTTATCAGAAACTATAGAGGCCAGAAGGCAATGAACTAATATATTCCAAGTGCTAAAAGAAAAAAATCTGTCAACCAAGAACCCTGTATCTGGGCAAAACTTTCCTTCAGAAGTGAGGAAGAAACTGGGGTTCCTGGGTGGCTCAGTCAGGTAAGCGTCCGACTTCGGCTCAGGTCATGATCTCACGGCTCGTGAGTTTGAGCCCCACGTCAGGCTCTGTGCTGACAGCTCAGAGCCTGGAGCCCACTTCAGATTCTGTGTCTCCCCCTCTCTGCCCCTCCCTCACTCACCTCTGTCTCTGTATCCTTCAAAAATAAATAAACATTAAAAAATTAAAATTTAAAAAAAAGTGAGGAAGAAACTAAGACTTTGCCAAATAAACAAAAGCTGAAGGCGTTTGCAGCCAGCAGACTTGCCCTGCCAGAAATGCTCAAGGGAATCTTGCGAGGTGAAATGAAAACACACTAGAGAGTAACTCAAAGTCATATGGAGAAATAAACATCTCAGAAAAGGTAAATGCCTTGGCAACTGTAAAAAGTATTATTGTAACTATTGTTTATAATGCACTTTTTGTTTTCTACACTGTTTAAGAGACTAATAAATTTAAAGAAAAATGATTATTAGTGTAAAAACTAACATTAATGTAACATCAGTTTGTAACTTAAAATCTTGTTTTCTGTATAATTTAAGAGATAAATGCAATTATGGAAAGAGCCTAAATGTCCATCAACTGATGAATGTATAAAGAAATTGTCTATATACACAACGGAATACTACGTGGCAATGAGAAAGAATGAAATGTGGCCTTTTGTAGCAATGTGGATGGAACTGGAGAGTGTTATGCTAAGTGAAATAAGTCATATAGAGAAAGACAGATACCATATGTTTTCACTCCTATGTGGATCCTGAGAAACTTAACAGAAGTCTATGGGGGAGGGGAAGAAAAAAAAGAGGTTAGAGAGGGAGGGAGTCAAAGCATAAGAGAATCTTAAAAACTGAGAACAAACTGAGAGTTGATGGGGGGGTGGGAGGGAGTGGAGGGTGGGTGATGGGTATTGAGGAGGGCAGCTTTTGAGATGAGCACTGGGTGTTGTATGGAAACCAATTTGACAATAAATTTCATATTTAAAAAAAAGAGATAAATGCATTTAAAATAAATAATTATTTATATTTTAGGGTACATCACATATGAAGATGTAATTTTGTGACATCAGCCATTGAAAGGGAAGGGACAGAATTGTAAAGGAGCAGAATTTGTGTATGTTATTGAAATTAAGCTGGTATAGGGGCGCCTGGGTGGCGCAGTCGGTTAAGCGTCCGACTTCAGCCAGGTCACGATCTCGCGGTCTGTGAGTTCGAGCCCCGCGTCGGGCTCTGGGCTGATGGCTCAGAGCCTGGACCCTGTTTCTGATTCTGTGTCTCCCTCTCTCTCTGCCCCTCCCCCGTTCATGCTCTGTCTCTCTCTGTCCCAAAAAAATAAATAAACGTTAAAAAAAAAATTTAAAAGAAATTAAGCTGGTATAAATTCAAATCACAGTGTTTAAAATTTTTTAAAGTTTGTGTGTGTGTGTGTGTGAGAGAGGGACAGAGTGAGAGCAGGAGAGGGGTAGAAAGAGAGGGAGACACAGAATCTGAAGCGGGCTCCAGGCTCTGAGCTGTCAGCACAGAGCCTCATGTGGGGCTTGAGCTCATAAACCATGAGATCATGACCTGAGCTGAAGTCAGATGCTCAGTCGACTGAGCCACCCTGGCGCCCCCAAATTACAGTGTTTTAACATTAGAGTGTTTCATATAATCTCCATAGTAACCACAAAGAAATAGCTATACAATATACACAAAAGGAAATGAGAAAGGAATTAAGCATTTCACTACAAAAAATCAACTGAAAACAAAAAAGATGGTAATGTAAGAAATGAGGGACAGAAAAACTATAAGGCATATAGGAAACAAATAGCATGAACAGAAGTCTTTCCTTATCAGTGAATACTTTAAATACAAATGAATTAAACCCTTCAATCAAAAGAGATTGGAAGAATGGATAAAAACACATGATCCAACTTATATGCTGTCTACCAGAGACTTTTTTCAGGTCCAGTGACACAAACAGGTTGAAAATGAAAGGAAGAAAATGTATTCCATGCAAACAGTACCTAAAAGAGAGCAGGGGTGGCTATATTAATATCATGCAAAATAAAGTTAAATAAAAAAAGTCCTAAGAGACAAAGGATATTCTATATTAAGAAAAAATTCAATACAGCAAAAACTGACAGAATTGAAGGGAGAAATAGCCAGTTGTACTATAATAGTTGGAGAATAACGGATAGAAAAATCAGAAGATAAGGAAATAGAGGACTTGAACAAAATAAATGAACTAGATCTAGCAGACATACAGAATACTCTACCCAACAACAGAATACACAGTCATACACACGAAACATTTTCCAGGGTGGACTGCATGTTAGGCAGCAAATGAAGTCTCAATAGATTAACAAAATATATATCATACAAAGTATTTTTTCTGACCACAACATGATGAAGTTAGAAATTGCTAACCAAAGGAAAAATGGAATATTCACAAAATTGTGAAATTAAACAACACACTTTTAAACAACCAGTGGATCAAAGAAGAAATCACAAGGGAAGTTATAAAATACTTAGAGACAAATGAAAATAAAAACAAAACATAGCAAAACTTCTGAGTCAGCAAAAGTGATGTTAAAGGGGAAGAGAAACTTTATAGCTATACACAGATTAAAAAGCGAGAAAGACTTCAGCAACCTAAATGTATAACTTACAGAACTAGACAAAGAAGAACAGACTAAACACAAAACTAGCAGAAAAAAAGGAAATGATAAAAATAACAGCTAAATGAAATAAGGAAGAAAAATAAAAGGACAAATAAATTAAAAAAATGGTTCTTCAAAAAGATCAATAGAATTGACAAACCTTTAGCTAGATGGACTAAGAAAAAAGAGAAGGCATAAATTACTAAAATCAGATGAAAGTGTAGGAGTGCCTGTGTGGCTTGGCCAATTAAGTGTGCAACTCTTGATCTCAGATCTTAATCTCAGGTCCTGAGTTCAAACCCCTCACTGGGCTCCATGCCGAGCATGAAGACTACTTAAAGGAAGGGAGGGAGGGAGGAAAGAAATGAAAGTAGGGACATTTCTATCTTCTATAGACATTAAAGGATTATAAGAGAATGCCATGAACAGTTGTACACCAAAAAAAAAAAAAAAAAAAAAAGGATTAGCTTGGTAAAAAGAACATATTTCCAGAAACACACAACCTACCAAGACTAAATCACAAACAAATAGAAAATTTGAATAGGCCTATAATTATGAAGGAAATTGAGTCAGTAATCAGAAAATTCCCAACAAAGTAAAGCCCTGAACCTGGTGATTTCACTTGTGATTTTTACCAAAAATTTAAGGAAAAACCAGTAACAGTCTCTCTCAAACTTTCCCAAAAATTGGAGAGGAAGCAACTCTTCCTAACTCATTCTGTGAGGCCAGCATTAATAAACCTGACACCAAAGCCAGACAAAGACACTACAAGAAAAAATTACAGGTGATTATTGTCCCCAGTAGACATTGATGAAAAAACCCATGACAAAATACAAGCAGACAGAATTCAGCAGTATTTTTAAATGACCAAGTGGGACTTACTCCTGGATTGCAAAGATTATTCAACAAATAAAAAATCAGTCAGTATAATACACCACATCAACAGAATGAAGGGGAAAAAAATACATGATTATCTCAATTGATGCAGAAAAAGCATTTGATGAAATTTACCATTTTATGATAAAATACACTCAACAAACAGGGAATAGAAAGAAATAACCTCAGGGTGCCTGGGTGGCTCAGTCAGTTAAGCATCTGACTTCGGCTCAAGTCATGATCTCACAGTTCGTGAGTTCGAGCCCTGTGTCAGGCTCTGTGCTGACAGCTCAGAGCCTGAGCCCGCTTCGGATTCTGTGTCTCCCTATGTCTCTGCCCCTCTCTCCCTCTCAGAAATAAATAAACATTAAAAAAAAATTTTTTTTAATTTTTTTTTCAACGTTTATTTATTTTTGGGACAGAGAGAGACAGAGCATGAACGGGGGAGGGGCAGAGAGAGAGGGAGACACAGAATCGGAAACAGGCTCCAGGCTCCGAGCCATCAGCCCGGAGCCTGACGCGGGGCTCGAACTCACGGACCACGAGAGCGTGACCTGGCTGAAGTCGGACGCTCAACCGACTGCGCCACCCAGGCGCCCCCAAAAAAATTTTTTTAAAGAAGGAAACTACCTCATCAAAACAATAGAAAAAAATCAAGGAAACCAAGAGCCAGTTTTTTGAAAAGATAAAATTGGTAAACCCTCAGCCAGATTCATCAAGAAAAAAAGAGAAAGGATCCAAATAAATAAAATCAGAAATAAAGGAGAAGTAACAACTGACATTACAGAAATACAAAGGATTATAAGAGAATACTACAAAAAATCATATGCCAACAAATTGGACAACCTGGAAGAAATGAATAAATTCCTGGAAACATATAATCTTCCAAACCTGAGTCACAAAGAAATAGAAAATCTGAACAGACCAATTACTAATAATGAATTTGAATTATCAATCAAAAAACTCCCAACAAATAAAAGCTTAGGACCCGATGGACTCACAGGTGAATTCTACCAAACATTTAAAGAAGACTTAATACCTATCCTCAAACTATTCCAAAAAATGGAAGAGGAAGGAGAGCTTACAAATACATTCTACAGGGCGAGCATTACCCCGATACCAAAACCAAAGACACCACACACAAAAAATAATAATAAAATAATAATAAAGAAAAGAAAACTGCAGATGATATGATCTCATATGCAGAAAATTCAAAAGATTTGGGTTTGGGTGACTCAGTTGGTCAAGCATCTGACTCTTGATTACTGCTCAGCTCATGGGATCGAGCCCCAGGTTTGGCTCCATGCTGAGTGTGGAGCCTGCTGGAGATTCTCTCTCTCTCTCTCTCTCTCTCTCTCTCTCTCTCTCTCTCCCTCCCCCTCCCTCTGCCCCACTTCCCCACTCACACACTCTCTTTCTCTCTAAAATAAAAAAAAAAAAAGAAAATTCTAAAGATTTGACAAAAAAAACTTCTAGGTATAATAAATGAATTCATCAAAGGATCAGGAAACAAGTCAACACAAAAATCAGTTAAATTTCTATACATAAGCAATGAATGATCTGACAAGGAAATTAAAAAAAAATTCCATTTACAGTAGCAGTAAAACATAAAATAATTGAAAGTTTAACCAAGGAGGTGAAAGACTTGTAGAGTGGAAACTACAAACATTGCTGCAGGAAATTTTAAAAGACATACATAAATGGAAACTGATCCCACGTGCATGGATTGGAAGACTTAATATTGTTTAAATGTCAGTACTACCCAAAGCATTCTACAGAGTCTGTGCAAACCCTTTCAAAATCCCAATGACGTTTTTTACAGAAATAGAAAAAGCCATCAACCTCAGAGGACCCTGATTAGCCAAAATATGCTTTGGGTTCCAGAGTTATGTGCCACAGAATCACGAGTACATTTTGGGGAATGTTTTTGAAATCACCTCTCTCAAGTCTGTGGACACATACCTGTTCTTGCCTGGCCTTCTCTCTCTGGTTTTCACACATACAGTGAGGTGTTCCTTTTGCCCCTTATGCAGATGAGTCAGAACTGAGTCCGTCTCCTCAGTTTCTCTTCTCCATGGGAGCCTGAATGGTCAACCAAGTCAGTGTCTTGTCAGGACTCACTCTTTTAGCCAAAAGAGCAGAGATCTAGCAAATGTCTGCTGGCGTCGCTACCTGGCCAGGAGCCTTTAGCGGCTCAGTGAGGGTCTATCCTCTGTTCCTGCTGCCCTTCCACCTCCACCACACTCTTTCCAGCATGTTCCATCCATGTGTTTGTCAAGTGTTTTCACCCAAGGGTTCATATTCCTGACGAATACATAATTTATCCACCTTCTATCTGTTCTATTTCTTTAATATTCCAAGTGCCTCTCCAACTCCAATATTTCAGTCCCGTCCTAATTCCCAGCAATATCCAGGAGTTATTACTGTTAACATAAAAAATGCCAATTAAATTGGACACACTTGGGCGCCTGGGTGACTCAGTCGGTTAAGCATCTGACTTCGGCTTGGGTCACCATCTCACAGTTCGTGGTTCGAGCCCTGCGTCGGGCTCTGTGCTGGCTGCTCAGAACCTGGAGCCTGCTTTGGATTCTGTGTCTCCGTCTCTCTCTGCCCCTCCCCCGCTCATGCTCTGACTTTCAAAAGCGAATAAACATTGAAAAAGGTTTTTTTTTTTTAATAAATAAATACATAGGACACACTTGCCAGAGCTTCTTATTATCCTCCAGGGTGAGTGGCCCTGATGCACAGATACACGATGCCCGATGCAGCCCCATGGCCTGTGACAGGGAATTCAGGTCATCATTGAATGCCTCTGTCCTCAGGAGTGATGGGCAGGGTTGGTGCAGGCTTGCGGAGCTGGGATAGCCTTTTCTTCCTATCATATCAGAAATAAGTGTTTCTTAGGAAACTGCCAAGTGTGCCTAGTACAGCAGAGCGGGGACAAAGTCCAGAGCTGCGGCACCAGTCATCCCTCTTCAGCCGTTCATCTCACACATTTACGGAAAATCACATGCCAAGTGCCATTCTGGGCTCTGAGGGTTCCAAGATGAATGAGCCTATCCTCATGTGCAGGAGGCTCAGAAAATTACACTGCTCTGGAGGCAAAGAAGACAGGGTACCTAATCCAGCCAGAAAGGGAGGGGCAGGCGGTGAAATGGAGCTTCCTGGAGTTGGTGATTCTGGTCTGAGACTTGAAAGACAAGTGGGATTTAGCGACACAAGAGGCTAGGATCGGGGTGGTGTGGAGACGGAGGAGTGTTCTGCATGTGGGACAGCCAGGAGATGCTCTCTGGTGAGGGTCAGGGAAGAGGTGAGCAGGATACAAGCAACCAGACTCTTGTTAGGAAGGGAAGAATAAGGCAGGGCGGTAAGAAACAAGACTGAGGTAGGTAAGAACCTGATTATGGAGCGTCTGTTATCCCTCATAAGAGAACTTAGCTTATAGTCCCGTGAGTGAACTGGGGAATATGGCGACCTCGACCAAGAGCGGGAATAAATATAGGAAGTCTGAGTCATAGTGGAAAGGTTGAACTGCGTGCCTCCTCTTTAGGCAGGTTTGAGAGACCTGCCTAAACCTTGAGGAGATGGGTGTAGGAAGTCAGGATATGGGCTCTGATTAAACTGAGAATGCTGGCAGGAGCCCTGGAACTCGTGAGGGCTACCTCCAAGTGCGGGTAATTACAAGGACATGTGGAAGCTGTTGGGAATTGGGACAGCCTGGGGCTGGTAAGCTTTCCACATCTCGTGGGTCACATGGTCTTCCTGAGGCTATCTCCCCCTCTCCCTGCATGTTCACTCCAGTCTCTGCTGCCAGCCAGATTCTTCTGCATCTCAAGTAAAGATTGGCCCAGCTCAGTTGACTTGTGACAGGATCACTGTTAAGAAGGCTTGGCCGCCAGACCATCCTTCGGCATAGGTGGGATGGTTCAACTTAGGATGAGCTGCTGTCAACTGATGTCTTTAAGATATTCTTACTCACCTTTGCTGAATCTAGAGTCCCTTCTCAAATCGTGCTGAGACTCTCAATGAGGGAAGAGATGATGGCATTAAAGAATGCAGTGACTTCAGTTCTCTGGAGACAAGACGATGTGCCAGGGATCAGAGTGCAGCCCAGGTGGGAAGCCTGTGTCATGACAGTTCTTAGTCAAGCCCTTGATTTGGAGGATGGAGACCACAATGTAAGCCCGTTAGGTCACTAGTCTTCTCTGGTTTTCCCATCCCTCTTTAGCCTGAACTTCCAACCCCCGTTCATCACCCTCTTGTGAGAGACACTTGTCCCAGTGGAAAGAGACTAGGCTTTCCAGTACACTCTTGGGTTCAATCCTGGTGCTTCCAAATATCAGCTGTGGGGCTTTGGCAAGTTACTTCATCTTCCTGAGCCTCCGTGTCCTCAAGAATATGTATAAAATTCTATCAGATCCCGTTTCTGTCCCCTTACTGTCCCCCTACCATACCCATATAACATGTATGCATACCCATGTGTACATACATGTAATACAAATGTAATAGACATTGGCATTGCAGATGCTCAATGCTTGAAACAGGAGGGGCAGCTGTGAGGCTGACATTGTCTAACTCACCTCTCTGAATCCTTTCCTCTCCGACTAGCGTAGAAACAGTCTTCCTGTAACTCCAGCTTCTTCACAGAATTCTCTGTCTCTGACTGCACCATCTGCCATGAGCCTTCAGTCCCGAAGGGCTATTTCTCTTCTCCCGTGTCCCACCTGCATAGGGTGAAGAGATGGTACCTGGCTTCCACCCTTGTTTGTAAAGTCCCTTTCACATTGAACTCCATGCCAGTGGGCTCTGTCACTCCTTCTCACTATTTTGCTACCATCTGTGGCCATCTCTTCTCTGAGGATTTGGGAATCTCTGCTCAAATAACCTAGCACCAGGTTCACTGCATATAGAGGTTTGCTGCTGGGAGCACCCCACTTCTTCCCACGCAACCATGGGTCCCCCTGTGCTCCTTCTCATAGCTGCTGCCTGTACAGGTCTGTTTGCACATTCAACAGAACAAACCCGTGCCCTCTTGTGCACCAGGCTCTTTGCTAGGCAGTGGGCTGCAAATGTTGAACCAGACCTATGAGGTCCCTGCCTTCACTGAGCTTATATTCTTCCTGGAAATCCTTTCTCTTTCCTGTAAATGTGTCCCTACACCCTTCAAACAACCGCAAGCATTTCCCATCCTTAAAAATACGTCTTTCTTCTTCCTGCTTCCCTGTTAGCTACCACCCACCCCCTCCTCTAGTCGTCTCCTTCCGTCCCCTGAACAGCCTTTTCCCCACTGCAGTTCGTGCCTGTCACTGTGCTAAAACTACCTATTGATGAGAATTCCCAAATACCAACCATATCCACTGAAAATTTGCAGTTCTTATTTTGACCTCTGTGAGGCATTATTGGAAAGTAACAGTCACTTCTTCCTTAAGGATTCTCCTTTCCCTTTGCTGCCATGATCCAACCCCTGCTTCACTGGGTGACGCTTTTTCTCCCCAGTCTCCTTTGCGTCCTTCTCCTCCACCTTCCATGCTTTGTGTTCTGTTCTGTCTTGAATGTTGGTCTTTGCTATGGTTCTCTTCTCAGCCATCTTTTCTCTCTCCCTGCACTCTTCCTGGGTGGTGGTAACCAAATCTATGTTTTTATTCCCACTTTTACACAGGAGTCTGGAAGCTGCCTCAGCTCCAGCAGGCCCAGCATGAAGCTTTCATTGGCCTTACCCTTCCCCTGCACCCTCTCTTTCCCCTGCACCCTCTCCTTCTCTGCACCCTCTCCCCTGCACCCCTTTCCCCTGCACCCTTCTCTTTCCCATGAATGCTCTCTTTCCCCTACACCCTCTCCTTGCCCTGAACCCTCTCTCCTACACCCTCTCTTTCCCCTGCACCCTCTCCCCTGTACCCCCCTCCTTCTCCTGTACCTCTCATTCCCCTGAGCCCTCTCTTTCTCCTATAGCCTCCCATTCTCTCCTCCTCTCCTGCTCTCATAGTCAAAGACTTTCATCTGGTCTTTTCCAAACCAAAACAGTTGCTTGGCTTTTTAAAATCTTTAAGTAACTTTTTATTTGCATAAAATATACAGGGGTCCAGAGATAAAGAAGTCATAATCTCTATCCTTGGGAAACTCTTGGTCATGGCTGGTCACGGGCTTGTAAACAAATGCATCCCAAGCATGTGGGAGATGTACCGATAGAAGCAGGTGCTGTCTGTTGGGCCATCCAGGTGTGAGATAAGGTGGCAGTTGATGAAGGTGGCATTTGTGACTTATTGCTCTCCTGCTGACACCCTGGGCATCCTCCCAGTAATCTGACCTTTATTTATTCAATTAAACTGTGGCAAGACAGATTTGTGGGGGATGGGGAAAGGTGGAGGGTGGGGGTTGCCCTACCCAATCAATATGCATACAGGGATGACTTCACTGACACTCCCAGTATCTTTATGGCTTAAATGAGGCCTAACTCAAATAGACTTGAGTCTACCCACAAAATTAGCCTAGCCCAGGACATACCCAAAGCTCACATTTTTTTCTCTATTTATATATTCAGTATTCTGTAGTGTTATCAACATGATCAGCATAAGCATATCTAAAAAATAGACTCGGGGCGCCTGGGTGGCGCAGTCGGTTAAGCGTCCGACTTCAGCCAGGTCACGATCTCGCGGTCCGTGAGTTCGAGCCCCGCGTCGGGCTCTGGGCTGGTGGCTCGGAGCCTGGAGCCTGTTTCCGATTCTGTGTCTCCCTCTCTCTCTGCCCCTCCCCCGTTCATGCTCTGTCTCTCTCTGTCCCAAAAATAAATAAAAACGTTGAAAAAAAAATTTTAAAAATAGACTCTACAACAGCAGCTCAAATATTTCTGCCCATTAAAATGAGAGTTTGGCTAGATCTGGGACAGGGTGGCCAGCTTGTTCCCTCTTGTCTCCTTCTTCGCTCTCCACAATACCGTGTCCTGCATCCAAGCCTGCATCCCGTAGCCTTGCCCTTGGAGAGCTTCTCTTCCGGCAATGCCAAAGACAAATAGATTCCATAGATGCATCCACCCGCCCCTCCGGCTTCTGCTCCCATAGGTTGCCTCCCTGTCCATGAACTTGGGCTCACCCGGATGACAGGTAATCGCCACCCTGATAAAATGTTAACCCAGCAGAAGGGAATGGAGACCACGCTTCAGAATGTACCTCAGCAAACTGGGTTCTCAAGGGGTTTGTGGAGCTGCCAGCGATAATTCTAGCCAGGAGTCAGGAGACCACGGTCCTCCTGCAGTAGATAGTTGCAAGCTGGCCTACTTTACTTGCCTGGCTTTCTTGACTCTAAAGTGTACACGGGGTGGTCTGCGGATAAGTTTTCAGCACATGCCTCCCCAGCTCTGTGCAGGGCTTCCTTGGTTTATCACTCAGGCTCTGGTTTAGCGACACTGGAGGCCCACCCACCCCCAACATGCCTGATCCCGTTACCGTCTGTCCCGTCGCATAGCCAGCCTGGTGAGTCTGTGTGTGCCCTTTCATCCGTCTGCACCCCGGGACAGCAGGAGTGCCATGAGGCCAGGGACTCGCGCGGGGCTCGTGCTTGTCACCTATCCCCATATCTGGGCATGCTAGCCCTCCATACGTGGCAGCCGAGTGAACTGTTGGCGTGGTGGTTCTCCATGGCCCCTTCAGCCTGGCCATGCCCTGGCCGTGATGGGCAGTGGGTTTTTTTTCTGCTGTCTCACATCCGCTCATCTGTCTTTTCAGGGGCCCAGCAGCCGGGGCTGCCATATTACACGGACCCTGGAGGACCAGGGATGAATCCTGCCGGGAATGCTATGGCGATGGCTTTCCAGGCCCAACCCAACTCACCCCAGGGAAGCACAGCCTACCCACCGCCCCCTTCTTACTGTAATACGCCCCCGCCCCCATATGAACAGGTGGTGAAGGCCAAGTAGCAGGGTGACCTGCCTGTGCGACCTCACAGGGGAACAGGGAGGGGCACTGTCACTCCACCTCTCTGTCCCCATCAACGTTTGCTTCCAGGAATTGTCTTCTGAGCCACTAAGGGCAAATTCCTCTTTGATACCTTCAAATCAAGCACAGCACCCTTTCAAGTGTTCCATGGAGGACCGATATTTGAATTCACCCTGTGTCTCCTCTGTTACTTCTGTTTCTGATGTAATCCGAGCTCTGGCAGAGTGTGGACAGTCCCCGAGGGTTGACACCTTAGATCCTCGGGGAAGAGACTAAGGAGGATGAGGCAAGGCAGGGCTGGTGTGTGCAGGAGAACACAAGTGAGCACACGGAAGGGACCGCTGCTAGCCTTGACAGCTTCCTCCCAGGCACGCAGCAGGCAGCTCCTGGAAACGAGGCCCCACAGGCTCCACTCTTTGAGCCCCTCGTCCTGTGGGCCTTCCTCTTCAAGAAGCCGTTAGACTTGTGGTGTAGAAGAAACTTCTTAGCACTTTCTATCTCCGTTTACTTCCTAAGAATGAGGGAGGCCGCCCTTCTGCACAGCCAGGGCTAGAAGAGCCCTCTTCCTCAAGATGACAGGATCCAGAATCCGGCCAAGTTGGATGTCTACACTTACCTGAAAATGACTAAGGAAAGTTACTTAAGTTTATGAGGAATTTCTCTTTGCCTCAAACTGGGACATTGCATTTTATGAGCTCTTGGTCTGACTTGGCAGAAATAAAATGTTTCCCCGTTTTTTAGTGAGTTTGCGGACACTCCTGTAGAGAGAGTCCTGTCCTTTGAGGTCAGACTCAGAGTGTCTTTTCGGACTGGGAGCCACCCTCTGGCTTTGTCATGACCAGAGGTCTCCACACCCTTCCCCGAGGCAGCCCCGGCAGTGGGTTGTGATGGACATTTGCAAAGCAGAGAGGCACATCTGGCTGGGAAGTCACATCAACCCCTGGGAGAGAGGAATCCCAGCAGGGTCTGGCCGGAGGTTTTGAGCCTGGGGCAGCAGGCCCCTGCAGTGGTTTGTTTGATCTCAGCAGAAGTGTGTGTCTGACAAGGGGAAAGCTTGCTGGAAAAAAAAGAGGAATGCAAAATCCCAGGACTGCAGGAAGATCTCTTCAAAAAGTACAGAATAGATCTCACTGACAACTAAATCAACATTAGAATAGAAGATGTGGTTGGAAATGCAAATCCTGGCTAAGAAACAGATCTCACCCTGGGATCCAACAGTAGCCCTAGTCACCGGGATGCAGGGAGGTCCTGTTCCTCTGCAGTTAGTGATGCTGACAGTGCGTTTAAACCCAGATTGAGATCTGACCAGTTGTGTATAAGAAGGCAGAGCAGCGTAGCCAAGGTGGGTAGATCCCTGTGTGTGTTTAGTAGTGGGATAGGGTGGGGGGCAGGGGCTTATTTTTGTAATGAGCTAATTGGAGCCTCTTGCGAAATTGTTACGCATTGAACTTGAGCAATTTTGTTACTCATTGAACTTGAGCATGGGAACATCCCGCTGCAGTGGATGCTGAGTCCCCCAGACCAGGAGTCCCTTTCCTACTGGGATCTCTGTATCAGGGGAGGGCGTGAAATCGGGATGGGGGCGCAGCGACGGCTCTGACTTACCTTCCCTCTAAAGATGGAGAGTCTGCCAGCCTCCCAGGGAATTCCACAGGAAACGCTTGGAGCCACATGAACACCGTTGGAAACACAGTTTATAAACACAGATGCTGCTGCTGGTGTCTTTCAGCCACCCTCCTGTGACCTCTGAACTCCTGTCCCGGACTGCAGTTCCTCCCCACACTGGAGTCCTGGATTCAAGTGAGACAACAAAGCACAACGTTGCCGTTTACAACCAAGGACAACCACAGGGGTCCAGAAGGTTCCTCTTCCTCCAGCTCATTCGTTTTGCACTTTTAGTTTGAATTTCTCCCTTCCCTTTTTTTTTTTTTTTTTTTTTTTAAATAAGCACAGTAAGAGAGAGATGCCCCTGGAATTGGATCCGGGTGCAGTTGAATAGGCACCCAAATATCCATGACTTAATTTTGTTTATCTTTTTTGATAGCAAATGATCTCAGAGACTAGATGATTTAGGTAGTGCTCAACCGCTTTGTATTCTGTGTTTGTGAAGAAAAATTTCGTTTTCCCTTGAACCTGGATGAGAACCCTGCTACAGTGAACACCCATACTGTGTGTAGAAATTCCACTTGTGGTGACATTTCCTGGCCATTCTCATTTCCTCTGTGCCGTCAGTGGACTGTGTCCCCCTCCCGGAGTGAGTCCAGCTCCTGGCGTGTTGATGTCTTAGAGAGTCAGTGGTTAGGAGTAAACCGGGAGCCAATCTGTGCTTGTGTTCTCTCTGCAACATTTGGCTTCTTTCGCTTTTCTGTTCTCTTTTGATAGGGTCCTGTTTCCTATGTATGCAAAATAAAAAATAAATTTGGGCACGTGCTTTGATTGTTTTTCTGGGAAGGGGAAAAGCAGGTGGAGATGATGTTTCTAATGAAGAAGGGCGTACAGAAGGTCCTGCTTCAGCCCGGTGAGGGTGGAGCGGAGTGGGGTGGGTGACCCACTCAACCTCAGGAGCCCCAGAAATTAGATGCTGTCAAAGAACATTTCAGGAAGGTTTGGTGCACCAACATATTTGAAAAATCTAAGGAAAAAATTATCTGAAGTGGAAAGGCAGAAGCATTAATGAGCTAAACTCACAGGTGATACCAAGGTTAGTTATCCAAAGGGCCTGGATCTGCTTTCCATAGGTAGCTGATTTTAACGATGCTGCTCTGTGGGGTCAGAAACTGTATTTCTGTCACAGATCTATGGAAGGATATAGTTGCTACGGGCAGGCTGCATTTTAGATGAATCATTAATTGAGCTGATGTTTATAAAGAAGCATTTTGTCTGAAAACAGTACAGGAAATAAGCCAAAAGAAGTCACGCAGTTTGCTCATGGTGAAGTCTAGGCTAATTTACACACCTAACCTGGATACCTCATCAGGTCGTCAAACTTCCCCCAGTAAACTGGAAGCAGCCTTATTTCCAAGTCAAAGGTCATGACTTGAGAAATGCAAACTGACTGCTCACTTATATCTGTTCCTCCCAAATTTCACTGAACCTCAAAAAAACCTGTAGTGGCTTTCACGGTGAAAACGTACAAGAACAGAAATTCTGAGTGATTGCTGAAATAGAAGATGGCAGGGAGGATTGGTTGAGAAAACTTGAAGCTGAAAATGTTCAGAGAAGGTGGCTGGGGAGGTGAGAGCTTTACAGAGACTCCACAGCAAGGCCAGCAGGTGCAGAAGGCAAGCATGGCCAGGGCGTGCACCTGATGGGTGTTCTGGAGAACAGCTATGCCCGGGGTGCTGTGTTTTCTGCCCCTGGCTCCCAGGTGAGGGGAATAGCTAGCTGCAGGAAGTGATGGCCCTGAAGCCTGCTTTCTCACAAAGGGGGCGCTCTGCATCGTAAGGTGTTGGGAGGTGGGCTACCCACCATTAGTTAACTTTCACAAGTGAATTAGGCATTTTCCAATGAATCAGTCAATGAAAACACTTTTAGTCTGGGCTACCATCCCTTTTCCACGGTCCCCAGACCTTGATCCAAGGTCATAGGGAGATCCCTTGCAAAGTGGAGATTCAAGGACGTGGGACAAATCATGACCCAGTCACCAGCACCACAGATCCAGAAGTTTTCTCTGGCACCAGAGGAAAGGAGCTCAGCCAAGCTTTCTCCTGTCTTGTCCTACACCAGGCTTTCCACCCAATGGCCAAGCATCTCAGCCTTAATAGTTTGAGTTCTCAACTTCTAATCTTCTTTGAATGCCAAAGAGGAGAGCACAAAGTAGACGTGAGGGCAACCCACATGGGCATAACTACGCGATGTGGTATCATGTGCTCTGAAGATGCACCCACAGCCTTGCTCAAGTCCTGAGTCTGCTGTTTGTTAGAGGTGTGTCTTCAGACAAATGCCTTCAGTTTCAGTCACTCAAATGATTGCAAGTCTGTTTCCTCAACTATAAAACAAGAATGATACCACCTGTTGCTTACACCAGGCGTGTCCCAGGCACACTGTGGATATTCAACAAATGTTTAAAGTCCTCTGTTCTCCCTCATGCTCCATTTCCTTGAGGAGGAAAAATTGAAGCACAGTGGGAGAGAAAGTGAACTCCCACCCAATCCTTTGTCCATCTGTCAGCAGATGAGACCCAAGGTGTAGGGGAGAAGATCTTTGAATACATTCTCCATGTATTTTCCATCTTTCAGACAGACCTTGATTACGTGAAGATAGACGACAAAGGATGTCCCATACACCACCACCCCACATGTCACCGTAGTGTTCTCCTTGTCTTAAAATGGTGAGTGATGCTCAGTAATGGATTTTGAGCCAGTCAGAGCTGGGAAGGAAAAACCTGGGGCAACCATCTTTTTTCCTCACCATTTATTTAAGATGAGATTGGTGAGCACCCCAGAATAAGCCATGAATTATATAAGCAATCAATTATAAGCAATCTCTTATAAGCAATCGTATTACTTTGGGTATTTCTTTTGCTGTCTCCTGACCCCCCACAACTTTTTACCATAATGTTTCTGTTTTGGATTGGTTGTCTTGCACTGTCCAGGAAAGATCCTGCTCCATTTCTGGACACAAAGCCCCCCTAAAAATGGTGTGGCGGGTGCAGGGATGATTATCAACATGCCTGCCTCCCCTCACCACCCCTGAAGAAAGGTGAAGGGAGGGAGTTCTTGTGCAGGTCCCAAGAGTGTAATGAGGGAGAGGAGCATCACTCCATCCCTTTTCATCAGTAACAGGAATGCTGGAGAGAGCTGTTTTCATCTCTCTCTCTCTGGACTCTGGAAATCACAAACAACACCGAGGCCACCACACCCCTGGTACTTTTAGATGCCTTTAGATCGATATTCTAGTCCAGCATCATCCATCAAAGCACACTGGGAGCCAAATATGTTACATTAAAATTTCAGTAGCTCCATTACAAAGAAAAAAAGTGAAATTTATTTTCGTATTTAACCCAGTAAATCCAACTACTATCATTTCAACATGTAACAATAGAAAGTTTAGTAAAAAGAAATGTTGCTCCTCGGGCGCCGGTTGGGCATCCGACTTCGGCTCAGGTCATGGTCTCCTGGTTCGAGGGTTCGAGCCCCGCGTCGGGCTCTGTGCTGACAGCTCAGAGCCTGGAGCCTGCTTCGGATTCTGTGCCTCCCTCTCTCTGCCCTTCCCCTGCTCGCCCTCTCTCTCTCGCTGTCTCTCTTTCAAAAAAAACATTTAAAAAATAATGCTGACATTTTTTTCTCACATTACCATCAAAATCCAGCGTGCATTTTATACTCCCTGGCACAATCTCCACTTGGAGAAGCCACATCTCAAGTGTGCGACACCTCCACGGTGCCAGCGGCTACTTTATTAGACAGTGTGGGGCAAGAGTAAGAAAATGCTGAGCGCTGGGGCTCCCAGGTGGCTTAGTCAGTTGAGCATCAGACTTCTGATTTTGCTTAGGGGAAGATCTCACAGTTCATGGGTTCAAGCCCTGTGCCCAAGCCCTGTGCCTGGCTCTGCACTGAGGGCACAGGGAGATCCTGCTTGGGATTGTCTCTCTCTCTCTCTCTCTCTCTCTGCCTCTTTCTGTCAAAAATAAATAAACATTAAAAACAAAAAAAGAAAATGCTCCACTCTTAAGGTCTTGCTGGTTATTTACAACATAATTAGGTTATTTATAAAGTTGAAGGTAAAATTCAAGCTCCTGTGACAAGGGTTGATGACTTCTGGTGAGCCAACACAATTCTCTACACACAATTCTAACCCAGTTCTCTAATAGTGCAGATCCCTGTTACAAAACAGCACAACTCAGTCTTGGGAGCTAAAAGGTTGAATTACTTCCTGGCACTCTGTTGGCTGAGCATGAGGGTTGCTGTGCTCCGTTGCAGCTCACTGTTTCATTCTCATCTCCAAAGGTGCTGGTCAGTCCTGAAACAGCATCCAGGTGCTGCTGAGGAATACCCAAGAGAAGAGAGAGCAGTTTCGTGGAACCTCAAGAGTGCTTCCCAAATCATGTGTTCCTAGTCTGGTAGATGATGCCGGACCAGCCCTGAGGCCTCCTGCCCCAGGTGTGTACCCAACCATAAGCCCATCACTCCTTGGGTTCTCACCAGGTTCTCCAAGGAAACTCAGATTTCTCTCGAAGGAGGACAAGGCACTAGTTCCACCACTCCATGCCTGTCATGGTCAGGAAGAACTTTCCAGTGTTGACAGTGTGGATGCACAAGGAGATCCAAGATACAGATTGCAGAAATCCTGCCCTCTAGCCAGAGGACTCGTCCCTAAAAACCTGCTGGCCACTTGAGTGTCCTTAGGACAAGTTTCTCCTCTCAGATGTGACAGGGGTGTCCTAAAGGCGTCTAGAACCTCTTCCATCTGACCTCTATGACTGAGCCCTAGAATATAGGTACAGAGAGGGACAGCGATGAAGGCGATAGTAAGAGGGGGATGGGATTGGGATCAGCAGAGGGCTCCCCTCTCCTGGGGCCAGGCTGGCTGTCCCCAAAGGCCATGCTGTCCTTTGCTACCCCCTGCCAGGATAGGCCCAGTGGGGAAAAGCCCTCTGTGGGAGCACTTGCCTAAGTACTCTGGCCTCTGCGGGCGCCTTCTCTGTGCTCCCCTGGGGAGCCGCAAAGCCAGGGACCCTCCTTCCAGGTGTCTCCTCTCCCTCACAGAGACTTGGAAGCCGAGCAGGGATGGTGTGTTGGTCTAGTGCTCCGAAGGAGTATCTCAGTTCTGGGAAGTCGTGGGGAGGGCATGTCTCATGTCCACCTTACAGCATTCTGGCTCTCTTTATTCCCTTCTCGGCTAGGTCTCTGCCCGTTGTATTAGCCCCCAAACCTGGTAGGACGCGCTGGGCGCGCTGACCTTGAAATTCAGCTCCCTCTTCCCGCCTTCTGCCTCTGGTCCTGTCACTCTCTCCTCTGAAAGCCAGGCCTCATCGCCCTCCGGCAGGGGCGAAGGCACCGGCTTTGCGCTCTAGGAGACGGGACGCAGGTGGATAGAAGTTCTTGGCCGCGCGCCCTGTCCTGGAGAGATCAGGGCCCAGGCGGGACCGAAGTATGACGCTGAGGGGAGGGAGGCAGGGCCAGGCCCTGGCTGCTGCGACCCAGCGTCATCAACCCACGGCTGGGGTCCTGGGAGCTCCCGATGTCTCCGTTTCCTATTCTAAGAAATGGAGCTACGGAGGCACACAGGGCTGGGGGGAGGACTAAACAGAGCACGCTGGGGCGTGGCGGCGCCTAGCGGAGGGGGGTCGCAGGAGGAACCGGGAGGTAGGCCGGCCCCACCCACCCGGCAGAGCTCAGGGCCTGGAGGTTCTCAGAGGCGGCTGCACGGGCGGGGCCGGGGGCGGGGCGGGGCCGAGGGGGCGCCGGCGGGCACCCAGCTTGGCGCATCTTGACAAGGTCCCTGCTAGTAATTTTCATTCAAAAGAAACCAAACCCATGGCTTTATTTTTAAATCTTAAAAAAATACTTTTATTCTTTGAGAGAGGGAGAGAGCATGAGCAGGGGAGGGGCAGAGAGAGGAAGACACAGAATCTGAAAACTACTCCAGGCTCTGAACTGTCAGCACAGAGCCTGACAAGAGGCTCAAACCCCCAAAACCTTAAGATCATCACCTGAGCTGAAGTAGGTCGCTTAACCGACTGAGCCACCCCGGCACGCCTATTTTTGAATCTAATTACGAAAGTAATAGGTGCTCAGTACAGAAAGTGTAGACCGAAAAGGAAAGCACCAAGGAGAAGGAAAATCTGGCAACTGCCCCAAGGTAACAGTTGGATGTGTCCCCAAGGCTTTCTAGCTGTCTTGCTTCCACGACACACACCCGGATCAAAATGGGAATCTTTTGTAGCCTGTTTTTCGCCAGTTTTTCATGGCATTAAAACATTCTCCTACTTCTTCGCTTTAATGATTAAATAGTAGCCCTACCATATGGGTGCTACGCATTTTCTTAAGCTCTGTCCTGTGATCTCTCAGGTTGTGCCATGTTTTTCATTGTTAAATAACAAAATAATCTACACATTCAAAAGAATGAGTGTAACTTAGCATAAGATGTTGTGAAAAGAAAAAGAAAAAAGAAAAAAAAAAAAAGGAGCCTGAGTGATTCAGTCAATTAAGCCTCTGATTTCAGCTCAGGTCATGATCTCATGGTTGGTGGGTTTGAGCCCCTCCTTGGACTCGATGCAGACAGCTTGGAGCCTGGAGCCTGCTTCAGATTCTGTGTCTCCCTCTTTCTCTGCCCCTCCCTACCCCCCACTCTCTCTCTCAAAAACAAATAAACATTATAAAAAAAAAAAAAAACCAAACAGTTGTGGAAGATGCTGGCTAGAAGAATCCATTCCTCTTCAGCTGCGCCCACCTCCCCCGGGTCCTGGCAGCCAGGTGGGACCATGCTGGTGGTGGAGAGAGGATACAGGGGACCCAGGCCCCGCGGCTCTCCCTCTCTTTCTGGAGCCCAGCTGCAGAGTCTCACACTTGGAAGATGGAAGAATCTGGGCCCCTGGATGATTGTGGAGCTGAGATCGCCTACAAACTGCCGGGAAGTTGGCTCCAGTGAAAATCAGTCTTTGCTGTGATGACTCACAGTTTGTCAGCGTAGCTGGATGATGCAGACCAAGTGTAATAGTATGAACACACCACACTGCCTTCTGACTTAAGAAAGCGGAGGGCCTTATGAGTCTCTATCCCACTGCATCACGTACCATCATCCTACATATTATGTTAAAAATCCCCTTGCTTTTCCTTATACTTTTACCAGACATGTATTTTGATATCATGCTTTATGATATCAATATAGTTCTCCAACTTGCTTTTTTGCACAAGTTGTTGCTAATTTTTCTCTATTGTGAAAATGCTATGCTGAGCGTGCTTGCTACTAATTTTTATGTGAACATTTATTTCCTGAAACTGCTGGGTCAAAGCATATGTACGTTTTTGAGGGCTCTTGATACATATTACCTTTAGAAAGATTATACTGACTTACTCCACCAGCCTTTGCCAACACTCTGTCTGATTATTAGTCCACATAATGTTGCCAATTTTATGGGGGGACAAGAAACCCCATTTTTTTTTTTGGTTTGAGTTTGATTATTTTATTAACATGTATCCCTCACCAACTGTGGGAAGTACCTTCTTGAAGGGTGTGTGGTTGGCAAGACCAGGGGTGGCAAGATTAAGCTCTTACAGAAAAGAGGTTAGGAAGAATATGCAATATAGCATTGAATATATATTTATAAAATATATATGCAATATAGCACTGAATATATATAGCATTAAATGTATAGATACACAAAATACCGCATTAAAGATATATTATGGGTGGAATAAATAGAAGTCTTTTAAGGCATCCACTTCCTCTCTCTCTGCCACTCCTCCACTTGTGCTCTGCCTCTATCTCTTAAAAATAGACATTAAAAAAAAAATTAAGGGGCACCTGGGTGGCCCAGTTGGTGAAGCATCCGACTTCAGCCTAGGTCAGGATCTCGCTGTTCCTGAGTTTGAGCCCCACATTGGGCTCCGTGCTGACACTTCAGAGCCTGGATCCGGTTTCAGATTCTGTGTCTCCCTCTCTCTGCCCCTCCCCCACCTGTGCTCGGTCTCTCTCTCTCTCTCTCTCTCTCTCAAAAATAAATAAACGTTGAGAAAAACAACTTAAGGCATCCACTTACCAAACACCAGCAGGCAACTCTTCTCCTGAATGGCCTTCTTCAGTTCATTAGCCAAGTAGCAGCATCACTGTCTGAGAGCAGTGTCTCCTCTGTTCTTTGAGGATACACAGACCCTACCTCTTCTTCAAGTGTTCAAATCACCTCAGACTCTGGCCACATCAGTCTTCATCACCATTCTTCGGTGAGCATGCCTTACTCACCATGAGCTTTGGAGTCAAAACATTTCTGCCAGTTGGTCACTGGGTAACCTTGAATGAGGTACTTGGCCATTCTGAGAATCAGTTTCCTTCTCTGAACCATGAGGATAGAAACACCTCCACTGCTGTGTGGTTTATCTAACCCCCATTCCCTTGCCTGTCTGTTCTACAGAAGCTGGAAGGCCTGTACATCATATTCAGTTTCCCATCATATTCATATAGGTGATCATGTAATACAGTTTGGGACAATGAAAGATACCACAGAAGTCTATTCTGGGGCTTCTGGGAAAGATCGAACTTGTCTCATGAATGAGACTGAAGTTGGTAGCACTGCCGCATGCCAGTTCGTTCAGCTCTCTTCATGGATGTGATATCTGAAGCTGCAGCAGTGATCCTATGACCGAGATGGAAAGATTATCACTAAGATCATCACAGAGGCACCTGCTTTCACAATGTCGAATTACTGAACCCGTGGATGATTTCTTACCACCGAAAGAAATGATTAGATGTTCTGTTCAAAATGTGCTTCATGGGTGGTGGTGAGAATTATGAAAAGTAATTTTTTAAGACTAAATACAGTACCTAACGCTGGTAAGTACTCAATAAAAGGTGTCATATGGTTATTAGTCGGGTTAGTGGTACCAACTGACCTCAGTTGCCACCAGATATTTTCAACTCTGATGTATGAGTCTGGCCAGGGGTAAGAATATGTTTGTTGAAGGTCATTTTTGTGGCTTCAAACTCACCTCAGTGACCTTGGCCAAGTCTTGAGCTTCAGTTTCCTCAGCTTTTATAACAATGATGTCAAAATTACCTTTCAGATCTGAAAGTTTTTCATTCTATTTTTTTCCCTTGGAAATCTTTTCCATCACAGTATGTGGGATCCAGGATGACAGGACCAGAGAAGGAGTGGGGGAGAGTGATATTTCTAGTTATATGTACACAATTTGTAAGTCACTTGGGGCATCCTGGAACTCCCAGCTAGGCCTCCTTACATAATGCAATACGAAGTACCAATATCATCTAAGAAGTAATCATGGGATTGAAGAAGATGGCAGCAGAGTAGGAGGACCATAGGCTCACCTCGTCCCATGAATACAGCTACGTAACTATTAAATCATCCTAAATACCCAGAAATTGGCCTGAAGACTTGGCAGAACAAACTCCACAACTAACAGTAGAGAAGAGGCCACATTGAAGAAGGTAGGAAGTGTGAAGATACTGTTGGAGAGAGAAACACATCATGGCCTCTTTAGTGGGGATGGAGCTGTGCTCATGGAGAAGAACAAGAAACAGAAGAAGAAACTCACAGGGAAAATGAACCTCCCACAGCAATTAGCTTGGAAAGTGACAGGGGTTGAATTTCATGAGTTATTGCAACAAACAGTAGGGTTTAAAACCTGGAGTTTTTAAATTTTTTTTTTCAACGTTTATTTATTTTTAGGTCAGAGAGAGACAGAGCATGAACGGGTGAGGGGCAGAGAGAGAGGGAGACACAGAATCGGAAACAAGCTCCAGGCTCTGAGCCATCAGCCCAGAGCCTGACGCGGGGCTCGAACTCACAGACCGCGAGATCGTGACCTGGCTGAAGTCGGACGCTTAACCGACTGCGCCACCCAGGCGCCCCAAAACCTGGAGTTTTAAAGTCAGCATGCTTGGTTTTGGGAGAGCTCAGAGGCATTGGGGCTGCTCTTGGACAAAAGGCAGACAAACAGCTGGGAACATACAGCATTGAAACAGCCATCTAAAGAGTACCTGGGACACAGTGTGGTAGTTATTCATTCATCTCAGAGCATGTCTGAGAGAGACAGCATTCATAGAGATATCCCTCTGGGAACAAAGAAACTGGCAGGTGCCATTTCCCTCCTCAGCATAAATACAGAGCCACCTGCCAGAACCAGCACAGCACAGACACTCATTACCTAACTTATTACACCAAGACTGCCTCCCCCCTACTCCTGTGGAACTACCCTTCCCAGTCATACCTGCCCCAGAAGACCACCCAAACCTATGCTCACACTGTGTCTTTCCACTCACAAGTTTTGCAGAGCCTCAGTTCTGGTGGCGGTGGTGACAAGACTAGTTTCATAAACACACCAGAGCATCCCACATTCAGACCAGGGACCAAACACTGTCCACAACAGGCAAAAAGAACCTCTTCGGATGACTAACCTGAGGATAAAGTGGCCAGGACATAACAGCAGAGCACATGCAGCAGACATTGGAGACACTCCTGGAAGTGCCAGGCCCTGGGGAGCAGGGGGCACTACACAGCAGGGCCCTCTTCATAAAGACATTAACCTCAAGGAAAGGAGATGTAGTTGACTTTCCTAACACACAGAAACAGCACAGAGACTTAGACAAAATGAGAAGACAGAGAAATTTATCCAAATGAAAGAACAAGACGAGGCCACAGAGATCTTTAGTGAAAGAGATGTAAGTAACATGCCTGATAAAGAATTTTAAGTAATGATCATAAGGATACTCACTGGACTTGAGAAAAGAGGGGAAGACACGAGTGAGAACCTTAACACAGAGATAGGAATAACATAGCAGAAATAAAGGGCAAAATAAACGAAATGAGAAACATGCTTGATGGAATGATTAGCAGGCTGGAAGAAACAGAGGAATAAATTAATGACCTAGAAGACAGAGTAATGAAAGTAATTGAGTTGAATAAAAGAGAGAAAAAATATGCAAAATGAGAATAAGAGAAGTCAGCGATTCCATCAAATATAATAACACTTGTATTTTAGGAGTCCCAGAAGAAGAGAATGAAAAGGGAGCAGAAAATTTATATGAAGAAACAATCGTTGAAAACTTCCTGAATCTGGGGGAGAAAACAGACATCCAGATTCAGGAGGCACAGAGAACTCCCATCAAGATCAACAAAAGCAGACACAAACCAAGACTTATTGTATTTAAATTGGCAAAATATAGTGATAAAAAATTAAAGCAGCAAAACAAAAGAAGATAGTAATTACAAGGGAAAACCCAAAAGACCAGGGGGTTTTTCAACAGAAACTTTGCAAACTTGAAGGGAGTGGCATCTTACATTCAACGGGCTGAATGGGAAAAATCCTCAGCCAAGAATACTCTATCCGGCAAGCTATCATTCAGAATAGAAAGAGAGATAAACAGTTTCCCAGACAAACAAAAACCAAAGGGTTCATGATCACTAAACCAGCCCTTCAAGAAATATTAATTAAAAGGGACTCTGAGTGGAAAGGAAAGACCAAAAGTGACAGTATAGAGGCAGGAAAAATAAAATTTCAGTAAAAAAATTACTTAGTAATTACTTAGTAATTACTCAGTAATTCAGTTACTAAATCAAACAATACATTAAAAAACAATTCACCACACAATCAAGTGGAATTTATACCTGGTTCAATATTTTCAAATCAACCAGTGTGATACATCTCATCAATAAGAGAAAGGATAAGAACCATATGATCATTTCAACAGACACAGGAAAAAGATCTGACAAAGGACAACACGCATTCATAATAAATACCCTCGACAAAGGTGTTTTAGAGGGAACATACATCAACATAATAAAAGCCATCTATGGAAACCCCACGGATAAAATCATCGTTAATGGGGAAATACCGAGAGCTTTTCCCCGAAGGTCAGCAACAAGGCAAGGGTGTCCACTCTCACCACTCTCATCACTTCAACATAGTAGTGAAAAGTCCTAGTCACAGCAATAAGACAACAAAAAGAAATAAAAGGCATCCTAATTGGTAAGGAAGAAGGAAACTTTCACTATTGGCAAATTAATAGTGTACACACAAAAATAATGTACAGAAATCAGTTGCATATATATACACCAACAATGAAGCAGCAGAAAGAGAAATTAAGAAAACAATCCCGTTTAAAATTGCACCCAAAATAATAAAATACCTATGAATAAACCTAAGCAAAGAGGTAAAAGAACACTCTAAAGACTATAAAACACTGATGAAAGAAATTGAAAATGACACAAAGAAATGTAAAGACATCCCATACTTATAGATCAGAACAACAAATATTGTTCACATGTCTATACTACCCAAAGCAATCTACACATTTAATGCAATCTCTATCAAAATACAGATATCACTATTTGTATTTTTCACAGAGCTAGAACAGACACTCCTAAAATTTGCATGGAACCACAAAATACTCCAAATAGCCAAAGAAACCTTGAAAAAGCAAAACAAAGATGGACGCATCACAATTACAGACCTCAAGTTATATTACAAAGTTATACTAATCTAAACAGTATGGCAATGACATAAAAACAGACACATAGATCAATTGAGCAGAAGCAAAAACCCAGAAATAAACCCTTAACTACATGGCCAATTAATCTTTGAAAATCAGGAAAGAACATGCAATTAAAAAAAAAAACAAAACTCTGTTCAACAAATGGTGTTGGGAAAATTGGACAGCAACATGGAAAAGAATGAAACTGGAACTTTCGTACACCATACACAAAAAGATAAGTTCAAAATGGATTAAGACGTAAATGTGAAAACAGAAACCATAAAAATCCTAGAGGAGTACACAGGCAATAATCTCTTTGGCCTTGGCCATAGAAACTTCTTTTTAGATATGCCTCCTGAGAGAAAGGAAACAAAAGCAAAAAATAACTACTGAGATTACATCAAAATAAAAAGCTTCTGGGGGAGGAGTTAAGGTGGCAGAGACCCTGGGCTTTCTTTGTCAAGAGCAAAACAGCTGTAGTGAGTTCAGATTACTTGGAACACCCAGGAAATAGATCTGCAGAATGGCAGAAGGATCTCCACAGTTGGAGAGAGACAGCTTGGCAGATGAGAGGTGTGTGGATGTCACTTGGGGGGAAGAAAATGGTGGAGTCATGGAGAGGAAGAAACATTTACTGTTGAGAAACAAAAGGAGAGAAAGAGAGTGGTTGAGAAAGTGCAGCATCAAGTTAGCACAAGAGGATAACCTCTTGGGACCGCAGACTGGGGAGTGACAAGTACCAAGTGTCCCAGTTCTTTTTTGCAAACAGCTTTTGCAAAACCGAGCTCAAAGTCTGAGGTTTTGGAAGTGCATGACATTCTCGAGAGTGGAGCCATGGCATGCACTCCTGGGGAGGAGGGAGCTGGCCCCAGAGTGTGAAGCATGGTATAAACGTCTCTGGGGTGCACTTGGAAAGAATAGTCCCCCTCCTGCAGGGGACTGGAGTACTTTTGGAAGATGGTTTATTGCCTTCCCAAGGACAAATGACCCTGAAGGTGCCAGCCAAAGGCCTTTCATCAACAGGGTGGAGAGGATCTACTCCAGAGGAAAGGGTGGATCCTTGCCGTGTCCTTGAACTTTGGGTTTGGAAACCCAGCCTTGCACCAAGGAGAAGGCACAGGACTGCCATGGCTCAGAGCAAGCTGACTGTCCTCGCTACTCCGTGCGGGCTGCCTGTGTAGCAGGGGTTCACATCCCTGGTCTGGGGATGAAACATTGGGGTGGCACCATTTCCGCCTCCCCACCCCAAAACCAACGTGGTGGGACTTCAGAGAGCAATACAGCAGCCCTCAGTGGAGGCAGAATCTGCTTGCATCAAGTCTTGCCCTTCTGTGCCTAGCAATTGCTTATTTACTAGGGCAAGACTGACTCTGAGCCAACGCAGCCAGCCTCTCCTGCAGACTGGCGCAGCCACCCCCCACCCTTTTTTCCTTTTGGAATCAGGCTGATAGATTCTGATTTGTTTTGTGTCATTTCCTTTTATCGTTTTATTATTTTTTTAATCAGGCTTTTTTAATTCTTTTATTTTCCCTTCTTTTCTCTTTTCTTCTGATTTTTTTTCTTTCTTATTCCTTGGAATCAGCCTTATAGTTTTTTTGATTCTCTGTTTGCTTTTGTTGTTGTTGTTGTTGTTCCCTTTCCTTTTCTCTCTTTATGGAATTGGCACCACCCTCCCCCCCACCCTGCCCCAGTTGTTTCTCCAGAGTTACATCAGCAAACAAATCAAAGCACACCTAGTTAAAGGTCCAAACACTCCACCACTGCAAGTAGGGAGTTCTGCAGAGGACTGATCAGTGGGAAAGAGCAGCCAAAATGCAACAGCAGAGTACATACAGCATATACGAGAAACAGTTCCTGGAGTGCCAGCCCCTGAAGACTGTATGATTCCTTTTTAATATAATAGTGCTTTCAGGTGCAGGACACATACCAAGTTTTCAATGCATGCAAAAGACAGAAACTTAACAAAAAACACAAGATGGAGGAATTCTCCCCAAAAGAAAGATCAAGATGAAATCATAGCCAGGAACTTGCTCAAAACAGATATAAATGATATAGCTGAACAAGAATTTAAAACAGCAGTCATAAGACTACTAGCTGGGCTTGAAAAAAGCATTGAAGACACCAGAGAAACCCTTACTGCAAAGATCAAAGACCTGAGAACTATTCAGGATGAATTTTAAAATGCTATAACTGATATGCAAAATAAATTAGATACAGTGACAGCGAGGATTGAAGAAGCAGAGGAGAGAATAGGTGAAATAGAAGATAAAACTATGGAAAATAATAAAGCTGAAAAAAGGGAAAGGAAATTATTAAATCATGAGGGGAGACTTAGAGAATTAAGTGATTCCATGAAACAAAATAATACCCATATCAAAGGAATCCCAGAGGAAGAAGAGTGAAAAAAGGTGGTGGAAGTTTTATCAGGACAAATTATATCTGAGAACTTGCTAATCAATTATATCTGAGAACTTTGGAACGAAACAGGCTTTCAAGTCCATGAGGCAGAGAGAATTCTCCTAAAAAAAAAGGAAAACAGGTCAATGTTACAATGTATCTTAGTGAAATTGCAAAATACAAGGATAAAGAGAGAATTCTAAAAGCAGTGAGAAACAAAAGGCCTTAACCTTCAAGGGTAGACACATAACGTTAGTATAGACCTGTCCACTGAAATGTGGCAGGCTGGAAGGAAGTGGCAGAAAATAGTCAATATGCTGAATTGGAAAATATGCAGCTAAGAATCCTTTAACCTTGCTGGTCATTCAGAACAAAAGGAGAGATAAAGAATTTCCCAAACAAAACTAAAGAAGTTCGTGACCACTATACCAGCCCTGCAAGAAATTTTAAGGGGAACTCTGAGTGGAGGAAAAAAAAAAAAAAGACCAAATCAGCAAAGACTACAAAGGACCAGAGAATATCATCAGAAACATCAAATCTAAAAATAACACAATGGCACTAAATTCATACCTTTCAATAACCACTCTGAATGTAAATGGACTAAATGTTCCAATCAAAAGATATTGAGTATCAAAATGGATAAAAGAACAAGATCCATCTATCTATTGCCAACAAGAGACTCATTTGACACCAAAGAGCACCTGCAGATTGAGAGTGAGGGGATGGAGAACCATCTGTCATGCTAATAGAGGTAAAAAGAAAGCTGGAATAGCCATACTTATATCAGACAAACTAGATGTTTAAAACATAAAGGGGCGCCTGGGTGGCGCAGTCGGTTAAGCGTCCGACTTCAGCCAGGTCACGATCTCGCAGTCTGTGAGTTCGAGCCCCGCGTCAGGCTCTGGGCTGATGGCTCGGAGCCTGGAGCCTGTTTCCGATTCTGTGTCTCCCTCTCTCTCTGCCCCTCCCCCGTTCATGCTCTGTCTCTCTCTGTCCCAAAAATAAAAATAAAACGTTGAAAAAAAATAAAAAAAAATAAAACATATGTAACAAGAGATGAAGAAGGGTATTACATCATAACTAAAGGGTGTATCCATCAAGAAGATCTGACAATCATAAATATTTATGCCACCAACTTGGGACACCAAAATACAAATCAACTAAACAGAAACATAAAGAAACTCATTGATAATAATACCATAGTTGTAGGAGTCTTTAATATCCCACTTACAATGGACAGATTACCTAAGCAGAAAATCAACAAGGAAACAATGTCTTTGAATGACACACTGAACCAGATGGACTTAACAGATATATTCAGAACTTTTCACCCCAAAGCAGCAGAATATGCATTCTTCTTGAGTGCACATGGAACATTCTTCAGAATAGATCATGTACTGTGTCACAAATCAGCCCTTAACAGGTACTAAAAGATGGAGATCATACCATGTATCTTTTCATATCACAACTCTATAAAACTTGAAATCAACCACAAGAAAAAAATGTAGAAATCCCTCAAATACATTGAGGTTCAAGGACACCCTACTAAAGAATGAATGGGTTAACCAGGAAATTAAAAAATACATGGCAGTAAATGAAAATGAAAACATGACAGCCCAAACCCTTTGGATGTAGCAAAGGCAGTCCTAAGAGGAAAGTACACTGCAATTCAAGAAGCAAGAAAATCCTAAATACATAACCTAAACTTACACCTAAAGGAACTAGAAAAGGAACAGCAAATAAAGCCCAAAGCCACCAGAAGAAGGAAAACAATAAAGATTAGAGCAAAAATAAACAATATAGAAACCAAAAAAAAAAAAAAAATGAGTAGAACAGATCAATGAAACTAAAATCTGGTTTTTTGAAGGAATAAACAAGAAAAGAGAAAGGACCCCCAAAAATAAAATCATGAATGAAAGAGGCAAGATCACAGCCAACACCACAGAAATACAATTACAAGAGAATACAATAAAAAATTATGTGCCAATAAAGAGGACAATCAGGAAGAAATAGACAAATTGCTAGACACTCAAACACTACCAAAACTCAATCAGAAATAGAAAATTTGAACAAGCCCATAAAGAGCAAAGGAGTTAAGTCAGTTATCAAATATTTCCCAACAAATGAGAGTCCTGGGCCATATGCCTCCCCAGGGGAATTTTATCAGACATTTAAAGAAGAGTTAATACCTATTGTTCTCAAACTGTTCCAAAAAAAAAAAAAAAAATAGTAATGGAAGAAAAGCTTCCAAACTCCTTCTCTGAAGGCCAAAATTATCTTGATTCCAGAACCAAAGATCCCACCACAAAGGAGAATTACAGGCCAATATCCCTGATGGCAAAGAAAAAGTCAAACTTTCACTATTTGCAGGTGACAGTATACTCTATGTAGAAAACCTGAAAGACTCCACCAAAAAACTGCTAGACCTGATATGTGAATTCAGAAAGTCAAAGGATATAAAATCAATGTATAGAAATCAGTTGCATTTCTATACATCAATAATGAAGCTGCAGAAAGAGAAATCAGGAATTGATCCCATTTACAACTGCACCAAAAACCATAAGATACTTAGGAATAAACCCAACCAAAGAGGTAAAAGATGTATACACTGAAAACTACAGAAAGCTAATGAAAGAAATTGAAGACACAAAGAAATGGAAAAAACATTCCATGCTCATGGATCAGAAAAACAATTATTGGTAAAATGTTGATACTACCCAAAAGCAATCTACACATTCGATGCAATCCCTATCAAAATAACACCAGCAATCTTCACAGAGCTAGAACAAAGAATTCTAAAATTTGCATGGAATCATAAAAGACCCCAGATGTCCAGAGAAATGCTGAAAAAGAAAAGCAGAGCTGGAGGCATCAGAATTCCTGGCTTTAAGCTTTATTACAAAGGTATAATCATTAAGATAGTATGGTACTGACACAAAAACAGACACACAGATCAATGGAACAGGATAGAGAACCCAGAAATGGACCCACAAATGTATGGTCCACTAATCTTTGACAAAACAGAAAAGAGTATCTAATGGAAAAAGTCTCTTCAGCAAATAGTGCTGGGAAAACTGGACAGCAACATGCAGAAAAAGGAAACTGGATCACTTTCTATTTGATCATGTCAAAATAAAATTAAAGTGGATGAAAGACCTAAATTTGAGACAGGAAACCATCAAAATGCTAGAGGAGAAAACAGGCAACCTCTTCTACCTTGGCCTCAGCAACTTCTTTCTAGACATGTCTCAGATGGAAAGGGAAATAAAAGTAAAAATAAACTATTGGGACCTCATCAAGATAAAAAGCTTCTGTACAGTGAAGGAAACAATCAACAAAACGAAAAAGCAATTGATGGAATGGGAGAACATTTTTGAAAATGACAGATAAAGGGTTAGTATCTAAAATCTATGGAGAATGTTTCAAATTCAACACCCAACAAATAATCCTGTGAAGAAATGGGCAGAAGACATGAATAGGCATTTTTCCACAGGAGACATCTAGATGGCCAACAGACACATGAAAAGATGCTCAACATCACTCATCATCTGGGAAATACAAATCAAAACCACAATGAGATACCACCTCACACCTGTCAGAATGGCTAAAATTAACAACTCAGCAAACAACATATATTGGTGAGGATGCAGAGAAAGAACACTTTTGCACTATTGGTTGGAATGCAAACTGGTGCAGCCACTCTGGAGAAGAGTATGGAGGTTCCTCAGAAAATTAAAAATAGAACTACCCTGGGGCACGTAGGTGGTTCCGTTGGTTAAATGTCAGACTTTTGATTTCATCTCAGGTCATGCACAGTTCATGAAATCTAGCCTCGCATTGGGCTCTATGCTCACAGTGTGGAGCCAGCTTGAGATTCTCTTTCTCCTTCTCTCTCTTCTCTTCCCCACATGCACTCTCTCTGTCTCTAAAAATAAATAAGTAAACATTTTCAATTAAAGAAAACAATTTTTTTAAATAGGGCACCTGGGTGGCTCAGTCAGTTGGGTGTCCGAACTTAGCTCTGTTCATAACCTCACAGTTTGTGAGTTCAAGCTGACAGCTCAGAGCCTGGAGCCTGCTTCAGATTCTGTGTCTCCTTCTCTCTGTCTTTTCCCCGTTTGACTCTGTCTATTTCTCTCTCTCGAAAATAAATAAACATTAAAAATTTTTTTTAATTAAATAAATAGAACTACACAAAACCCCAGCAATTTTGCCACTAAATATTTATCCAAAGGATACAAAAATAATGATTTGAAGGGGCACATGCACCCCAATGTTTATAGCAGCACTATCAACAATAGCTAAATTATGGAAAGGGCCCGAATGTCCATCAAATGATGAATGGATAAAGAAGATGTGTGTGTGTGTGTGTGTGTGTGTGTGTGTGTGTGTGTGTGTGTGTATGATGGAATACTACTCAGTGATTGAAAAGAATGAAATCTTGCCACTTGCAACAATGTTCATGGAACTAGAGTGTATTATGCTAAGTCTGTCAGAGAAAGACAAATATGACTTCACTCATGTGGATTTCAGAAACACAACAGATGACATAGGAGCAGGGAAGAAAAAAAAGATAAAGACAGAGAGGGAGGCAAACCCTAAGAGACTCTTAAATACAGAGAACAAACTGAGGATTGATGGATGGGTGTTGCATGGAGGGATGGGTAAATGGATAATAGGCATTAAGGAGGGCACTTGTTGGAATGAGCACTGGATTTTATATGTAAGTGATGAATCACTAAATTCTACTCCAGAAACCATGATTATACTATATGTTAACTAACTTGGATTTAAATAAATATTTTTAAAAATAAAAAAAAAAAGAAACACAACAGGTGAACATAGAGGAAGGAAAGAAAAAAAATAAGATAAAAACAGAAAGGGAGACAAAACACGAGGGACTCTTAAATACAGAGAACAAACTAGGGGTAGCTGCAGGGGGGAGATGTATGGAGGGATGGGATAAATGGGTGATGGGCATTAAGGAGGGCACTTGTTGGGATGAGCACTGGGTGTTACATGTAAGTGATCAATCACTGGTTTCTACTCCTGAAGCCAATTCTACATTGTATGATAACTAACTTGAATTTAAATAAATAAATTTTTAAAAATAAAAATAAATATAAAAGTTTCTGCACAGTGAAGGACACATTCAACAAACCCTTATATAAGGAAACTTTTATAATGTGAGAAGATATTTGCAAATGACCTATCTGATAAAGGGTTAGTATCTTAAATACATCAAAAACTTATAAAACTCAACACCTCAAATTGAATAATCCAAATAAAAAAAA
This sequence comes from Herpailurus yagouaroundi, assembly GCF_014898765.1. Lineage (NCBI taxonomy): Eukaryota > Metazoa > Chordata > Mammalia > Carnivora > Felidae > Herpailurus > Herpailurus yagouaroundi. The sequence continues at coordinate 9,473,821 of NW_024412445.1, read as the reverse complement.
TGGGCAGAAGATATGAGTAGACATTTCTCCAAAGAAGATATTCCTTTGGCTAACAGACACATGAAAAGATGCTCAACATCCCTCACCATCAGGGAAATGCAAATCAAAACTACAATGAACTATCACCTCATACCTGTCAGAATGGCTGAAACAAAAAACATAAGAAACAAATGTTGGTGAGGATGTGGATAAAAAGGAACCCTCTTGTACCTTGGTGGGAATGCAAACTGGTACATCCACTATTGAAAAAAGTATGGACTTTTCTTAAACGGTTAAAAATAGATCTATTCTATGATCCAGCAATTGCATTAACTGGGCATTTGCCCAAAGAATACAAGAACACAAATTCAAAGGGAGACATGCACCCCTATGTTTATATCAGCATTATTTACAATTGCAAAGACATAGAAGCAGCCTAAGTGTCCATAAATTGATGAATAAAGAAGATTTCATATGAAATCTTGCCATTTGAAATGACGTGGATGAATGGAGCTAGAGAGTATAATGTTAAATGAAATAAGTCAGTCAGAAAAAGACAAATACCATATGATCTCACTCATGTGGAATTTAAGAAACAAAACAAATGAGAAAAGGGGAAAAAAGAGAGACTGAGACATACTGAGAAATAGACTTGGGGTGCCTGGGTGGGTCAGTCAGTTAAGCATCTGACTTCGGCTTAGGTCATGATCTCACAGCTTGTGAGTTCAAGTGCTGAGGGCTTAGAGCCTGGAGCCTGCTTCGGATTCTGTGTCTCCCTCTCTCTCTGCCCCTCCCCTGCTCACACTCTGTGTCTATCTCCTTCCAAAATAAATAAACACTTAAAAAAAATTGTTTTAAATTAAGAAACAGACTTAACTATAGAGAACAAACTGATGGTTACCAGAGAGGAAGGGGGATGGTGGAGGGGTTAAATAGTGACGAGGATTAAGGAGTGCACTTACCATGACGAGCCTAGGGTGATGTATGGAATTGTTGAATTACTATATTATACACCTGAGCCTAGTATTACACTGTATGTTAACTAACCGGAATCAATAAAAACTTAAAGGAGTAGTCATGCCAAAAAATGTTTATGCTGGATATATAACTGAATCTAGTGCAGTGTTGTCCAATTGAACATTCTAGGACTATGGAAGTGTTCTATATTTGCACTGTGCAATACAGTAAGCACTAGCTACATGTGGCTACTGGATGCTTGAAATGAAGCCAGTGAGATGGAGGAACTGGATTTTTAAGTTAATCTTCAGAAGGTAATTTAAATTCACATATTTATATGTGGCTACTGGCTACTATATTGGAAATGTAGCTCTAGAGTCTACACCTAACCCCCAAGTTACTCAAAATGGGAGATGGGAGAACAAGTTAAGTGACACCTAGGGGAAAGAATCAGACACATCCGTAAGACAATAATCCTGGAGTCCTCAGAAAGTCAATGTCATTAAAAACAAAATTTAAAAAACAGGTGACAGTTGATGGGAGGATTATCCTCGGTGAGAAGAGATGAACAAAATGTAAAGCATTCACCTAGATTGGATCCTGACTGGAAAAAAAAAAACACAATACAAATTTAAAAGATAGATATAGTGTGGTATTATAACATTATTATTAGCTTTTCAGGTATGATGTTGGTATTGGAAGTATGTGGCAGGTTATTATTTTTAGAAGATGCATAATGAAGTATTTATGAGTAAAGGGTCATAATATCTACAACAACTCGCTTTCAAATGATGTAACAGATGTATGTGTCTGTGTGAAGAGAGAGAAAACTAAAGCAGACACAACAATTTTTTTTAATAGTCTCGTCATGCATGGTATCTCTTCTAAGAGAGTAGAAAATGTAACTACTGAATTGAGTGACTTACAGGATTTCCAGGCAGAATCTTAAGGATGCTGTCTGGCTTCTTTTTAGTCTTTAGAATACAGGCATACCTCCTTTTATTGTACCTTGCTTTATTGTGCTTTGCAGATATTGCAGTTTTTACAAATTGAAGGTCTGGGGGCGTCTGAGTGGTTCAGGTTCAGTCAGTTAAGTGTCCAGCTCTTAACTCAGGTTATGAGTTAAGTTCAGCTCAGGTCATGATCTCATGGTTCGTGGGTTCGAGTCCCACATCAGGCTCTGTGCTGATGGCACAGAGCCTGCTTGGGATTCTTTCTTTTTTTCTCTGTTCCTACCCCACTTTCACTTGCTCTCTCTCTCTCTCAAAGTAAATAAATAAACTTTAAAAGAAAAAGAAGAAAAACCAAATTGGAGATCTGTGGCA
>NW_024412445.1:9423597-9471550 GCF_014898765.1 Herpailurus yagouaroundi | reverse complement strand
AAACTTTAAAAGAAAAAGAAGAAAAACCAAATTGGAGATCTGTGGCAGTCTCACGTCAAGCAAGTCTATCAGCACAATTTTTTCCAGCAGTATTTGCTCAATTCATGTCTCTGTGTCGTATTTTGGTAATGCTCAGAATGTTTCAAACTTTCTCATTATTATTATATTTGTTATGGTGACTATTGATCAGTGATTATGACTTAATGTAAGCTGACATGATGGTTAACATTATTGGGGAGAAATGAAGTATTTTTAATTAAGATATGTACAATATCTTTTCTTATACATAAAGCTATTGCACACTTAATAGACTTCAGTATAGCGTAATCATAATTTTTATATGCATGGATATCGAAACACTCATTTGACTCACTTTAAATTTTTTTTTTCAACGTTTATTTATTTTTGGGACAGAGAGAGACAGAGCATGAACGGGGGAGGGGCAGAGAGAGAGGGAGACACAGAATCGGAAACAGGCTCCAGGCTCTGAGCCATCAGCCCAGAGCCCGACGCGGGGCTCGAACTCACGGACCGCGAGATCGTGACCTGGCTGAAGTCGGACGCTTAACCGACTGCGCCACCCAGGCGCCCCTCATTTGACTCACTTTAGTGGGACATCTACTTTATTATAGGGGCCTGGAACTGAATCTGCACTATCTCCATGGTATGCCTGCAAAATGTATGCCTGCAAAATGTAGGAGATGAGAAAGAAGCTTAAAAGAGAATTATTGAACTTAAGAGTCAGGACTTGCTGGTTTTGAAAATTCTCAGACCTTCAGATGGCAAATAATATTAAACTTAAGAAATGGCTTCCAAGCAAAGATAAAACTCAGGATACTGTCAAAAACATATGATATAGGGGCGCCTGGGTGGCTCAGCTGGTTAAATATCCAACTTCAGCTCAGGTCATGATCTCATGGTCCGTGAGTTCAAGCCCCATGTCTGGCTCTGTGCTGACAGCTCAGAGCCTGGAGCCTGCTTCAGATTCTGTGTCTCCCTCTCTCCCTGCCCCTCCCCCACTCATGCTCTGTCTCTCAAAAAATGAATAAACATTAAAAAAATATGATATAAAATGGAAGGCAAGAGTGTAGCTGCAAAATCTTTTAAAATTTGTTTTAAAAGAAGCTTCTAGTGCCAAATTTCAGACAATTGTTCAGCTCAACAAAAGAGCTCCTAAGAACCTGAAGGTCATTGTGTTGAGCAACCAAACAGAAGCTGATGTAATGGGATGAGCATTTGGGAGGCCTGGGGAGAGGATGAGTGTATTTGTCAAGTGGAGAAATGTGTATCATGTGTCCAGCCTCCAAGATGGCCCTCAGTGATCCCAGTCTCCTGATATTTGTGCCCTAGTATAATCCCTCCACTGAATACAACACAGTAGAGGTGATGGTCTGTGACTTCTGATGTGTGGCCATAAACGAATATCATTGGCTCTTTTACGTAGAACCTTGTCTGAGAGATCCAATTGCCATTCATTTGGAGTCTCAAGCACCTCTGTGAGGGCCGACATGGGCAGTGCACTGTGTTAGATAGTGTCCCCCTGCCCCCCCACAAATTTATGCCCTTTCTAGACCCAGATGTGACCTTATTTGGAAATAGGATCATTGCAAATGTCATTAGTTAAGATAATGTCATACTGGAGCAGGACAGGCCCATGATCCAATATGACTGGTATCCTTATAGGAGTAAAACAGGGGAACAGACACACAGGGTAGAACACATGGAAGACAGAGGCAGAGATTGGAGTGATGTATCTGCCAGGCCAAGAGTGCAAAGGATGGCTGGGAAGAGCAGAAGCCAGGAGAAAGGCAGGGACCAGATCCTCTAGACCCTTCGGAGGGAGGATGGCCCTACAGACATCCTGACTTCAGATTTCTAGCCTCAGAACTGTGAGAGAACAAATCTATTATTTCAAGCCACCTAGATTGTGGCATACCCAGGAAATGAATACAGACGGTAACTGAGGCTGAGGCTGTCTGCCATCAACAGCACCAAACTGCCAGCCAAGTGGGTGAGCCATCTTGGAAATGTTCTTCCAGCTCCAGGCAACATCTAACTGCAACCTCATGAGAGGCCCTGAGCCAGAATTGCTCAGCTAAGTTGATCTTGAATTTCTGTCCCATGGATACAGATATGTTTATTGCTATTTTAACCCATAAACTTTGAGGTAACTAATTACACAGCAATAGATCAGTGATACTGCAAGGATGTTGGGGGAAGGCCATTCCTTTGAATGGATAAATGAATAAATTCACTTATATATTTGATAAATTATGTACTCTGGTCCAGAGCTTTGATGATGGTTTGGACACTTGTCCTGAGTAATCAACTGAAATTAGAGATTATCAGACTGAAACAGTGGTTTGGGAAAATGGCATAGCCTTAAGAGTGGTTTAAAGACAAGTGGTACCTGGGTGGCTCAGTTGGTTAAGCGTCCAAGTCCTGATTTTGGCTCAGGTGATGATCTCACAGTTCATGAGATGGAGCCCTACATCGGGCTCTGCGCTGGCAGTATGGAGCCTGCTTGGGATTTTCTCTCTTTCTCTCTCTCTCAAAATAAATAAACATTAAAAAAAAAAAAAAAAGAGTGGTTGAAAGACCATAATTCCATTCCACAGGGCAGTAAATCCTGTTCATACCTCTTCAGTTTCCTCTGAACACTGCTTTTTCTTCCAGTTCTTTCCAAGAGACATGGCTCTTCCTCTCTTCCCTATCTTATCCCTTCTTGATCAACCACTAGTCTTCTGTTTCAGAGTCCTGGTTTCCCATCACCTTTTTCCAAATTATTGTATCCCCATGGTTCCAATCTCAATTAGACCCCAATTAGAGGAAATTTTTAAAAATACATCAAAAGAAATATTAGGATAATGAACTTTTATGTACCCATCATTAAGCATAAACAATTATAAGTTCATGACCATCTGTTTCATCCATCTATATTACTTGTGGCCCTTCCCTAGATTATTTTGAAGCAAATACCAGACATTTCATCTGTAATTGGTTTAAGCATGTAGCATTATCACACTTAAAATCAACAATAATTCTTTAATATCTTTAAAGATCCAATCAATATTTACATTTTTTTGACTGTCTTGCAAGTTTTAAAAATAATTTATTTGTATCAAGATCCAAAATAGTCATACCATGAATCTGATTTCTGTATCTCTTTACTTATATAGGTTTCCCTTCCCTCTCTTCTCTCTTTTTTATCTTTCTTTTCTTTTTGTAAAAGAAACCAGATTGTTTATCTTGCAGGTATATCCACAGTCTGGAATTTGTTAATTGCATTTCCATGTATTTGTATTTCTTAAACTGATAGTTAAATAGAGAAGCTTGATCAGATTCAGATTTTTGTTTTGTTGTAAAGATCTGCTTGAGAGGTGGTGGTGTATATTTCTAGCAGAAGGTACACAACTTGTCTCCAGATAGCCACTGAGGATAATTGCCCAGACTTTAATTAATTAAGAAGCAAAGCAGTAACATTTACATTCTATTTTTCCTTCAAATGTCTAATAGGGTAAAGCAGTGAAAACCATGCTTGTTTGAAGAGGGTATAAAACAAGAATATGAAGCTCATGTGCCTGATTTTTTTTTAACGTCGAATTTTGAGAGAGAGCGAGGGAGGTAGGGGCAGTGAGAGAGGGAGGGCAGAGGATCTGAAGTGGGCTCTGCGCTGACAGCAAAGAGCCCGATGCGGGGCTCAAACTCACAAACCGTGAGATCATGACTTGAGCCGGAGTCAGATGCTTAAACTACTGAGCCACCCAGGTGCCTGTCATGCACCCAGGTGCTGATTTTAATGCTTATACTTTGAGCACATTTTTTGGCTGCCTCTGTCCACTAAGCTTTAGACGTTAAGCTGTCACTGTACCGCTCATACTAATGGTTTATCTTCCTTCACTATGCTCACTCCTTCAACAAGAATGGAAATTAGTTCCATTTTTATCCTTGACCTTGAAATGTCTGATGCTACCCCCATAAATTTGGGTCTGGTTGAATCTCTGCCCCACAACTCAGTAGCTGTATTATATTGGGCAGCTCTCCTGATCCAGAGTTGCCTCGAGCTAGTAAAGTGTGGCTGAGAAGCCTCTTCAGAGACTTTTGTAAGGCCTGAATGGGATAAACGAATGCAATGATGCTTATCAAATGCTTCACACAGTGCCCGGCTCCATAAATGGTCAATATTATCACTGTGCATTAGAAATGAAATGCACTCAAGCGATTAAACCCATTAAATGTACGAGGGCCCAGAATAAAGAATCCCTATTGCTTTACCCTTGAGTGGGCCACTGGGAACATTACCAATGATTCAGAATGTGCTAGTTTTAAATTAAATACCACATCTCTGCAAGAGCTCGCCATATGTGGGGTGTGTGTGTGCTGAAGCTGCCGCATCTAAGTGGGAGGAGCAAGCAGCTCCCTGAAGGAAGGCCATGGAATAACCAGAAGAAGCAGAAGCAGCTGGAATGGGAAAAGGCTGATAAGAGCTGCCTTACCTGGCTTGCCTCTGAGAGAGGGCCAGCTCAGAAGCCACGAAGTTCTATTAGTACAAAGTCCGTTCCCTAGAGAATCATCCCTAATTTCACTGTAAAGGTGACCTTGATTTTGTGAACATTCGTACTGTGGTAGGTGCTTTGCTGAGATTGGTTTATTTAATCCCCCGCTAACAACCCCATAAGGAAGTACTGAATGTGGTAGAGCCCAGACTGGAACCCAGAGAGTCTGATGTCAGAGACCATTCTTGTCTCAGTGTCTATAAATGTTGACGAGCTGCTGTATAAAATGTACCTTCATCTCCCCAAAGCACTTTAATTTTACAACCCTCTGGATGTGGAATGCAGGGATTTCAGGTGTCAGCATATGCTGAATGCTTTTCGAGGCAGGGGAGGTTAAGTGGGACAGGAGAGTGGCTTGCTTTGCAGCTGCCCTGCAGGCCCACTGTGGTTCCCAATTCCCTTCCCTTTCCCCCTGCTCCAGCCAACAACAGAGAAACTATGGTGTTTTGCAAACTCTTGACATATTTCATTTACAAATTTTCCCATTTGACAAAAATAGCAGGGTTTCCATATGGGATAAAATCAGAAAATTAAGATGTTAGCAAGACAATTCAATGTAGGAAAACTTCAGAAAACCGGAGTGTTTTGGGGTGTTCAGTGTGGCAAACAGCGCCCATCCTTCACTAGTCCCTGTTTGAACACACACCAGTGATGATGACAATTGAGTAAAGGGATGTTTGAACTCTTTTCAGTCTGTGGTGATTATGGTGGCTGGTAGCTTAGTACAGTTTAGGAAGAGTCCCAAGAATATTGTGGAGATAAAAACCTTCATGGGCTCTAAAATATTGGGAGCCTCAGGAGAGTGAAACTGCAGGGTTGGGGAGCACACTCTCAAGGTCTGCTGGAGTGCAGCCTTGCCACCCCCCTCCCAGGTATATTCCCACAAAGAGCATGACCTCCAAAGGGTAGGAAATACCCACACTTCTGGGGAAGCCAAAACACGGGTGGATAGGTGATTAAGGACTGAACAGAAGAAGGCAGCACCCCAGCAGGAGGAATGTAGAGCAAAGTGAGCCCAGAGTCCCCAGCAAGGAGAGCAAGAGCCACCCGGCCAGTTACTCAGACCCCACCCAAAGTTGTGGGACTGACAGCTCCAGAGCCTCTGGGTGTCAGAAAGGAGCTTGAGTCTGTTTGATTTATATACCAGTCAGTTCTCCAGATGTCCCCTTGCCTATCTAATAGCATCATGACCATCTCCCCAACCCCAGCAAAACACTGGAAGTTTCTTTTCTGAAAAGAGTTCTAGTCTTTGGCCCAGAAGACACAGATCTAATTGAAGGTTGAAGTGCCATCTGGTGAAGGTAGCCACCCAGCTCACTGCCCCCACTTCCTTCTGCCACCTGCAGGCAGAAGGCTGGGGGTCAGCCTAGCAGGGACTGAGGGGCCCCAGAAACTGACTCCACCAGTGCGCCAACAGAGGGATCAAATGAGATCATACCACATGGACCAGAATTTCTATCAGCTTCAGTCCCTCAACATAATTCTGGGCAGTTCTTGAGTAGTAGTAGGGAGACCCTCTGCCTGCCTTGTCCCTTGAACACAGCTAGATGAGTTTCAAATCATTATGAACACCCAAGAAGTCAATCTGAATGCTGAGGACAAATTGCACAACTAGAGGGAGAAAAAAAAGGGCCACATTGTGGAAGGTAGGAGGTGCAGAGAAAAGATTGTGGAGAAAAGAATCACGGATGCTGTGGAGGGGAGGGAGACCTCATTAGAGACAGAGGAGAGAGAGGAGAGACAGAGAGAGAGAGGGAAGGAGAGAGGGAGGGAGAGTGAGAGGCAATGTGCAGGGGATTGTACAAGAAAAACCATTGGCTAGGAAGGAGAGGGGCTGATTATCATGAGTTTTTAATAACCAGTGGAGCTCGAAGACTAAAGTTTTACAAGTGGAGCCAGAATGGAGCCCAGTGTGTGTAGCAGGGCTCCTATGGAGAAGGAGGGCAGAGGCCCGGGAGTAGAGAGGGTGGGCTGAGGAGCCCTTGGGTCATACTGAGAAAGACAGTTTCCATTCTTGGAGTGCATTTGGGAAAGGTAACGCTGCCTCTCCAGGGACAAAAGAGCTGGTGGACACAATTACATTCATTAACATAGGAACTGAGACACCTGCTGAGGGCAGTTAACCTGGACACTGGCTTTTTGCTGCACCTTAAATTCCAAGTCCCTGCACATCGGTGCAACTGCCCTTCTGAGACAAACTGGCACCAGCACCAGCATGGGGAGATCCTACCCAGAGGATCAGTGTGGGTTGGTACCATTCCAGGTCCCTAAAATTTGGAGTTTTGAAACTCAGCTGGTGTACCTGAGATAAAACACGGTGAAGGCAAGGCTCTGAGGGATGCCTGGGATACATGACGGGAGATTGTTTGCTCTTCTGTGAGGGCTTCCTGGAAAGTGGTGCATGTGAACTCCCCTCTCCAGGGATGAGGGAGCTGAATGAAGCCATAGTTACCTCTACCCACCAGCACAGACCAACTTTAGTGAGCAGCACAGCACCCACAGTGGAGGCTTGAGCCTCTTATAACAAGCCCTCCTCCCCTGCCCCGCACTCTGCAGGTGCTTCTTTACTAGGGAAAGTATTCCCGAAACCAGAGCAGTGGGCCCCTTCCCAAGAAGACCAGCACAACCCCCCAACCCCCCCACAAGTCTACTGATCATAGAGTGCACTATGTTCTCATATGTGCTCATAGTTCTGCTCTAGTGGAAGTAGGATCTGGCCTCTTTTAATAAGCAGACCAAAGCACGACTAGTGAAAAATTCACCACACATGGGATAAGGCCCAACAAATCCCCATTGCAGGCAAGAAGAAATTCTACAGAGGACTGACCTGTGGGGAAGAGCAGCCAAAATGCAACACCAGAGTGCACACAGTATATACCAGAACACTTCCTGAAGCAACAGGCCTTGGACAGTATATGACCTCTTCTTCATAAAGCCATTACTCTGAGAAGTAAGAAACACAACAGGCTTTCCTAACACATGGAAGAATACAGAAACCTAGTCAAAATGCCAAGATGGAGGAATTCATCCCAAAAGAACAAGTAAAGGTCATGACCAGGGATCTAATCAAAACAGATATAAGTAATATGCCTGATCCAGAATTTAAAACAACAATCATAAGGGTACTATCTGGGCTCGAGAAAAGCACAGAAGACGCCAGAGAGTCCCTTACCACAGGGATAAAAGGACTAAAAACTAGTCAGGCCAAAATAAAAATAAATGGTACAACTGAGGCACAAACCTGATGGATGTAATGGCCACAAGAAGGGAAGAAGCAGAGGAGCGAATAAGTGATATAGAAGATAAAATTATGGAAAACAGTGAACTTGAAAAGAAGAGGGAAAGAAAAATCTTGGGTCACGAATTCAGACTTGGGGAACTCAATGACTTCATAAAGTGTAATAACATTCATATCATAAGAGTGCCAGAAGAAGAAGAGAGGGGAAAAGGGGCAGAAGGCTTATATGAGCAAATTATAGCTGAAAACTTCCCTAATCTGGGGAAGGAAATAGACATCCAAATCCAGGAGGTACAGAGAACTTCCATCAAAATAAACAAAAACAGGCCAACACTAAGACATGTTGTAGTAAAATTTGCAAAATATAGAGATAAGAGAAAAATCCTAAAAGCACCAAGGAAAAGGAAATCCCTAATTTACAAGAAAAGACAACTAAGGTTAGCAGTAGAAATCTCCACAAAAACTTGGCAGGCCAGAAAGGAGTGGCATGATATATTCAATGTGCTGAATGAGAAAAATATGCAGCCAAGATTACTCTATCCAGCAAGGCTGTCATTCAGAATAGAAGGAGAGATAGAGTTTCCCAGGCAAACAAAAACTGAAGGAGTTTGTGAACACTAAACCAGCCCTACAAAAAATATTAAAGGGGACTCTTTGAGTAGGAAAGATAGACCAAAAGTGACAAAGACTAGAAAGAAACAGAGAAAATCTCCAGAAACATGACTTTACAGGTAATACAATGACACTAAATTCATATCTATCAATAATCATTCTGAACATAAATGGACTAAATGCTAATCAAGAGATATAGAGTATCATAACGAAAAAAAAAAAAAACACCAATACCCGGGGCATCTGGGTGGCTTAGTCAGTTAAGCTTCAGACTTCAGCTCAGGTCATGATCTCACAGTTCATGATTTTGAGCCTCACAGTGGGCTCTGTGCTGACAGCTTGGAGCCTGGAGCTTGCTTTGGATACTATGTTTCCCTCTCTCTCTGCCCCTCACCCACTCTCTCTCTCTTTCTCTCTCTCTCTCTCTCTCAAAAATAAACATTATAAATTTTTTTTAATGTTAGAAAAACAATACCCATCTATATACTGCCTTCATGAGACTCATTTCAGACCTAAAGACACCTGAACCATTTATCATGCTAATGGACATCAAAAGACAGCTGGAGTAGCCACACTTAATATTAGACAAACTAGACTTTAAAACAGAGGCTGTAACAAGAGTTGAAGAAGGGCACTGTGCCATAATAAGGGGTCTACTCAACAAGATCTAATAATTGTAAATATTTATGCCTCAACTTGGGAATAGCCAAATATATAAATTAATAACAAGCTTAAAGAAACTCATTGATAATAATACAATAATAATAGGGGACTTTAACACCCCACATACATGAATGGACAGATCACCTAAGCAGAAAATCAACAAGTAAACAATGGCTTTGAATGACACACTGGACTAGAATGGACTTAACAGATATATTCAGAACATTTCATCCTAAAGCAGCAGAATACACATTCTGGAGTGCACATTGAACATTCTCCAGAATAGATCACATACTGGGTCACAAATCAGGCCTCAGCAAAAAGACTGGGATCATACTATGCATATTTTAAGACCACAATGCTATAATACAGGAAGTCAACCACAAGAAAAAATTTGGAAAGACCACAAATACATGGGGGTTAAAGAACATCCTACTAAAGAATGAATGGGTTAACCAGGAAAGTAAGGAAGAAATAAAAAAAAAAATACAAGGAAGGAAAGAAAAACAAAAACGTGACAGTCCAAACCCTTTGGGATGCAGAAAATGCAGTCATAGAGAGAAGTATATTGCAATATAGGTCTACTTCAAGGGGCAAGAAAAATCTCAAAAATGGAACCTAACCATACACCTAAAGGAGCTAGAAAAAGAACAACAAATGACACCTAAAGCCAGAAGAAGGGAAATGATAAAAATTAAGGCAGAAGTAAATGATACAGAAACAAATAAACAAAACCCCAGTAGAACAAGTCAATGAAACTAGGAGTTGGTTCTTTGAAAGAATTAATAAAATTGATAAACCCTTGGTCAGACTTATCAAAAAGAAAATAGAAAGGGCCCAAATAAATAAAATCATAATGAGAATGAATCAATCAATCATTCAACCAACACCAAAGAAATACAAACAGAATATTATGAAAAAATTCTATGGCAAAATATTGGGCAATCTGGAAGAAATGGATAAATTCCTTGAAACATATAAACCATCAAAACTGAAACAGGAAGAAATAGAAAATTTCAACAGACCGGTAACCAGCAAAGAAACTGAATCAGTAATCAAAAATCTCCCGACAACTCTGGGCAGTTTTTTTGCAGCACACACCAGGGAACCCTAAAATAGGAAAGGTAAAAACTAAAGCCAACAAATAGGAAAAAGCAATTCAGACAGACTAAACTAAAAAGCCAGCTGAACAGGGCTAGAGAAAAATTCCCAGCCCACTGACCGGACTCACCTATGTTCATGAGCCTGTGGACTGGTGATGCCATCAGGGCATATTTGCACACGGTGAGTCAGGACCTGAGGAACCAGCAGAAGGAGCCAGAGGATGTGTCTTGAAGTGTGGGGTCCCCAGAGCAGTAGCATCGGTGTCGCCCTGGGACTTGTCAGAAAACAAACTCTCAGGCCCCTCCCCAGACCTAGTGAATCAGACAGTAGCCCAGCAGTCTGTGTCTGAACCGGTCCTCCAAGCGTTTTCTGAGCATGTCGAAGTTTGGGAACCACTCATTCCTTCTGCCACCCTCCGGGGAAATAATTCCTTTTCTTTTCTCTCCTCGAATCCCAACACTGACGCCTCCTCCATATTCACTAAGCAGATGTTGCCTGGCTTCCTACTTCACCGAGAAAACTGAAGAAATCAGAAGAGAATTTGCACAGCTGCCACCACCCCCATTCGCCCACCAGCGTCTGTGCTGTTGACCACAGCGCAGGGTCTGAGCCATTGTCCACAGCTGACCCACACTCAGGCACTGCCTCCCACCTCCTCTGCCTCTTAAGGACATCACTCTAGTGCTGCCTCTTGTCTGTTGTATGTCTCTTTTTATTGTGTGTGTGTGTGTGTTTTTACCTGTCCACAGGTTCACACCCATCAATTTACAAACATGCTATTATCTTTTTGAACTTAAAAAAAAAGTTTTAGGGACACCTCGGTGGCTCAGTTGGTTGAGCGTCTGACTCCTATTTTTGGCTCAGGTCATGATCTCAGGATCATGGGAGTGAGCCCCGCATCAGGTTCCATGCTGAGTGTGGAGCCTGCTTAAGAGTCTCTTTCTCTCCTTCCGCCCCACTCCCCTGCTTGTGTGGACTTTCTCTCAAAAACATAAAAAAATAAAAAGTTTTTTCTTGATCTTCTCTGTCTCATCAACTATGGCTCCATTTCTTTCCTCTCTTTTGCAACAAAACTGCTTTAAAGGATTGCCTATATTCTTGACATATTCACCAATGACCTCTCAGCTACTGAATCTAATGGTCAATTCTCGGTCTTTCTCTTACTTATCAGAAGTATCTGGGTCAGCTATTCACATCCTTCTGCATACATATCCGTTCTCCTCCCCAGCTTCCCGGAAAACATGCTCCCTACCCCAGTGACTGCTTCTCTCCCTCTTTGGCTGGTTCTTTCTCTTCTCCCAACTTCTTGGTGCTGGTGTGGCTCAAAGCTCTGTCTTTGGCTACTTCTCTCTTCTCTTTATCCTCACTTCTTGGGTGAGCTCATCCAGCCCCATGACTTTCAGTAACATTGATATGTCTCAAAGTGACAGTTCCACCCTAGATTTCTCTCTCAACTCCAGATGTTCCATGTTTGTCATCTCAAACTCAATAGGACTGAGCCCTCATCTTCCTGCCTGACATCCTCCACATTTCAGCTTCTAGCAACTCCCCCCCTTCCGGTTGCTTGGGACAAACACTTTGGAGCTATCTTTGTCTAGTCTTTTCTACTCTTCACCCGATTATAGGAATTTTTTTTAATGTTTATTTTTGAAAGAGGGAGAGAGAGCGTGAGTAGGAAAGGAGCACAGAAAGAGGGAGACAGAGTACCTAAAGTGGGCTCTGCACTGATAGCAGGGAGCCCAATGAGGGGCTCGAACTCATGAACCGTGAGATCATGACCTGAGCTGAAGTCAGACGCTCAACCGACTGAGCCGCCCAGGCGCTCCTGATGATAGGGAATTCTATTGACCCTTCAAGGTACATTTAGATTCTGACCACTTCTTACCAACCCCACTGCTCTTAACTGTACCAGGGTGAGCTACCTGGTACATCATTTCTTTCCTGGACTAGTCTTCTGGTTTCCGTGCTATGCTGCATTCTCCCAGAATGATCCCTTTAAAACACAAACCAGATAATGTCCTTCTTTTGCTCAAAACTCTCCAATGGCTCTCTACATCAACCAGAATGAGAGCTGAACTCCTAAGAATGCTCTTCCAGGCCTAGCCTTCCTCTGTCCTCTCATTCACTCCATTCCAACCAGGCTTTTCTGCCTCTCTATGAATGTGAGTGGCATGCACCCATGTGAGGGCCTTTGCACCAGTAGGACTTGTCTGGGTGCTCTCCCACAGTCATCTGGCCAACTTCCTTACTTTCTTCATGTATTGGCTTAAATGTCACTGTCTCCAGTCTTACTCTGATCATCCTGTTTAAAACAGTAATCTGTCTTCTCTCAGCCACCGTCAGTCCCTCTTATTCTGTTTTCTTTTTTCTGTATTATTACCTTCATATGTGAGATGATTTGCCCAATTATGTTCATTGCTTCTCTCTCTCTGCTGAACTGCAAACCCTAGAAGGTAAGCATCTTTGTTCACTGTTGGATTCCAGGTGCCTAGAATAGTGTGTGTGGTGTTGAAGAAGCTCTTAATGACTATTTGTGGAATAAATTAATATCCTCAGAGAGATAAGATATTGTGGCCAAGAAATAAGAAGACAATATATATAAAAGATACCGTAAGAATGAGACAAACTCATGGACATAAAGAAATGAAAGACTCAATAGAAGAATTGGAAAACAGAGTTGAAATCTCTTGGGAAGTAAGACAATAATACAAAGGGGTATGAAATAGAAAAAAAGTTAGGGATCATCATCGGAGGTTTAATACCCAAATAACAGGTATTCAAGAAAAAGACAAGTACATGAGAGGGGGAAAAACATTAAGAAATAACTCAAGAAAAGTTCCTAGAATTGAAAGACATGAGTTTCCAGACCGGAAGGGCCCATCAAGAACCCAGGACTGGCTCATCATGCCAGAGGAAAAAAAAAAAAAAAACACAAAAAACAAAAAAACCCTGTAACTTGAAAAATTATTACATACAAAACACAAAATTAAGTATAAAGGAACACGGATCACAATGGCTACAAAATTCTCAGACACAACACTGGAAGCTAGAAGACAGTGCAGCCATGCCTTGAAATTTCAGCAGGGAAGTGATTTTTAGTCCAGAATTCTGTAAGAATCTGTAATTTTTTTTAAACTTTTTTAACGTTTATTTATTTTTGAGACAGAGAGAGACAGAGCATGAATGGGGGAGGGTCAGAGAGAGAGGGAGACACAGAACCTGAAACAGACTCCAGGCTCTGAGCTGTCAGCACAGAGCCCGACGTGGGGCTTGAACTCACAAACTGTGAGATCATGACCTGAGCGAAGTCGGAAGCTTACCCGACTGAGCCACCCAGGGGCCCCGTAAGAATCTGGAATTTAAGTGTCAGTGCAGAACAAAGGCAACTTTCAGGCACGTAAGGTCCCAGAACATTTAGCCCAATTGCCAAAAGGGAATGTGGCCCTCCTTCCTGCTACTGGAGAGACTCAGGGCTCCTTGGGCCCTTATCCCCCTGTTAGTTCCCAATAGCTGATAGGGCACTGATAACTTCTCTTATGGCCCCTGTAAAGAAATGGTTTGCAAAGCTGGCCTCATCAGTTCTTGGAACTGTTGGGAGTATTGACATGATTATGGGAGGAAGTGTGATTATGTTACTTGGTACATGTTTTATTCCTGGCCAATACTTGAAAGAGTGGGGTGAGGTCCCTACTGACGTGACTGGCACTGCTTCTGGTGGATGATCCTAGGAAGGCCACAAGAGTCTACCTAGTATAGATCCGGAAGATCTCTGTGGGTCACTAAATAAAGAATAGACCAGAGACATGGAGAACACAACCTCTCTAAACGTTCAGATTTTTCATAAGTCTGAAATTGTGGCTTCATTCCTTCTTGCTCCTATGGTTCTTCCTCCCCTTGAGAGACCTTGGGCAGTGAGGTTTGTGCACGCGCACACACACACACACACACACACATGCACACACACACACGCACACATACAGCTGGCTGGAAGCTCCACATTGCCAGGCACAGCAGTGACACTGAGCTGTCATGAGGCATGGAATTTTGGAACTGGACAGATCTGGGTTTTCATTCTGTTACTTAGGAGGTGAGCCTATGTCCTCACATAACAGCACTGCACCAATACCTTCACTTTCCCCAACAGAGCACATACATGAGCTAGACACCTTCTCCACTTGTTATTTCATTTTAATCCTCCCACCAACAAAACGAGGCTGTCCTGATTATTGTCCTGGATTTCTGGGAAAACAAAACAAAACAAAGAAACAAAAAACCCTTGAGCCTCAGGCAAGTTCTCGTTCAAGTTCACAAGTGGTTGAGCTCAGAGCTAAACACAGACATTCAGATTTTTAATCTCCACTATATATGCCCCTTGATGGCAGAGATCAGCCTCATCTTCATGCCAGAGGGTGTCACATTGCAAGGCTGGGTTGCTCATCTACCTGTGGTCCCCTCCTGCAATTTCCTGGAAAATGCAGACGGGATTCTTCACCCAGGAGGCTTATTGCCCCCACCCCCCACACTGCAGAGGAACTGTCTGACATCTGCTAAGGGAGGGCCTCCCGAGTCTGAGCTCAAGGCTACTCCCTCCCAACAGGTGTTCATCAACCAGGACTGTGAACCTCATGAGGACAGGACCCATGACTGTTTGTCAGTTCACGCTCAGCACTTAGCACAACGCCTGGCACACTGCGGGTGTATAATAAACATGTGCTGAAAGAAGGACTCAAGCCTCCCGTCTCCCAAGTGGATAAGGAAATGGGTGCGGTAATATTTGTGAAGCAGACTGGACCTCATTATAGCCCAAGCCATCTGGGATCACTGGTGCTTCTAGCGATCTAACTCTAGGAAGCCAGTCTTGGTAAAATGGGTCCTTGAAGGAGGCTGTAACTTCACGCTGATCAGGAGGCAATGATTCAACACAGCCTTCCAGGGCCATGGTCCAGTTCAACAGCAGGCTGACAGGCATCAGGAGGTGACAGCCATTTCAAAAATTGACATCCAGCTCTCCTTATGACATATGGAAAAATTGAGACTGGAGGTGGCGTCACCCGCTGCGACAGGGGTCTTCCTAACTGGATGGGGTGGCTCCTGATTCCAGACACCCCTGCCACGCCAGTCTTCCACAGCATCCCTGCTCCCTACTTGAAGCCCAGCTTGCTAGCACGCATTCTTTAATCCAGAACCTGACACCATTACCTTTTGGGGTCAAAGACCGCCTTGAAAGCCTGGTGAAAACTAGCAGCTGCCTCTCCAGATATTCATAGGTGTACGCGCAGGAAATTCTGCACACAATTTAATGGGCCCCTAGATACCTCAAAACCACCACGGTCCCATCCCCACAACAAGCCTGGCCTCATGCCTGACTTGAGGACCTTGGAAGGAAGGGCCTCTCCAAACTGCAGCAAAGAGCCTGGGAGGGCCTAAGGACAGTCCGTAAAAATGTTTAGGGAACCTGGGCTTTAAACCTGGATCACTGCTTTTATGAATTCGGCAAATGAAGTAACAGACGTTAAAAGCAGTACGCAGGAGACAGGGTCAGAGTCCCCCACGCGGCCCAGAAGGCGGTGAGGGAGGAGCAGATGATGAGGATGGAGGAGGCCTGGCTGCTCCATTTCCCAGTCACGTGCTCCTGACCAAGGCCTCTCCCCCCAGGTGTCAATTTCCTCCTTTCTGCCTGGGGCACTTAGGGGAAGGGACGTTGAGTGCAAGTCAGAGTGTGACCACTGGTGACAACCATCTGCGCATCCCCCATTCTGTTAACCTGGGCAAGGCTGTCGGCTTTCTCACTTGTGAAACAGTCATAGTAATAGTGCCCCCCTCCTGCAGTGTTGTCACCATTAAGGACGTGAGTGCTAAGGCCTGTCACACTATGCCAGCCACATAGATGCTGCTCTTACCATCACTGCCCAGGTTTCAGAGGGCCTTGGGATAGGAAAAGAACGCATGTGTAGAGACCTTCAGCAATCATACCAGTGAATTACTCAGCACATCATAAGGTGGGCACCCGCCACATTTTTAAGTGAACAATGAAATCTTCAGACTGGTGACCAATGCTCGTAACCGTCACCCTTAAATGCAGAGAAGAGGTGAAAACAAATGAAGATCCCACCAGTCATCATCACAAAACTGTCTTTACTAACAAAACCAAAGAACCCCACACACTTTTTCCGACATCAACTATTTTTTCTTCCAAATTTTAAAATGGTATTGTGCACACACGTAGTTGTTTCAACTCAGACACATTTTGGAGGACACAACAAAATCAAGAAATCATTGTGAGATGTTTTGAGATCTAAATTCAGACCTACATCTATTAAACTGACTTCTGTGAGTCCTCTGCTCCTTGGCGTGGATGCCATCACTCTTCCGCCTTCAGGGACCAAGAGCTGGAACTGTCCTCAGGCAGCAGCTACGTGCCAGACGCCGGGAAGCGGGCTGACGTGGAGTCACAGAGCTGCACATCTGTGAACATCTAGTGGGTAAGTAGGAAGGTGTCAACCCAGCTGGGTTAAAAAAGAAAAAACCGTAAATAAAATCTCCGTTTATTCCACAAGTATTTTATCTTTCCCTCAGTACATTAGTCAGAAAGAAGCCTCATGCTTATTTTTCAGACCTGGTGGGATGCCCAGATGAGTCACCCTTGCTGTTTCTGGTCTGGAGACACGTGGCCAGAACCAGGACTTCCATGCGCTCCCTCTGGCTGAGACAGGCACAGCCCCTGTGCGGTCCCGCTGGCTTCCCCTGACAGAGCTAACAGCTGAAGCCCTGAGTGCCGCCATGAACGAGGCAGGCCAGACCTCGTAAGCTGTGTGTGTGCGGTTTGGGTGAGGTGTGTGGGAGGGAGGGTTGTTTGGCTGGGCTGTGACACCCGGTGGTGAGCTCTCCTACCAGATACTCCCCCTCAACTCATTCAGGACAGCATACTGTGCCTGAGAAGTTCCTGAGCAGGCCCAGGGAGTTGGTGAAAACAGAACCATGAGGGTTTATACTCATGGAAGCCATCCACCTAGTTTGAGAGAAAATAGTCATGGGTTAGAAATAAGTATCTGCAATGAAGGGACCCATGAGGCATCATCTAGAAACTGAAGGTCATGTTAGGGTGCCGGCCCCACAAACAAGGCTCAGCAACATTCCGAGAACTGCATATGCATGAAGGAGATTTGTCTTCTACGTGGATATTCATGCTCCTTTATGAAAGGAGTGGACATGAGGGCTGATAAATGATTGGACGGTCCCTTACAGACTGGGACCAGATGACCAGAGAAACCCGCTTTTAGTCTTTTACAATCCATGCCTCAGCTCACAAGACGAGAAGTATGTAGAAGTCCTAGGCTACTCGTATTGTGATGACAAAAGTCTTCTAAAAACTGAAATCCACATGACAGAATTATTGAGGGTACAGTAATCGAAATGAATGCCCATTTTTTTTTTTTTGTAGATAAAACATGTCAGACAAACACCGTCATTTTCTTGGTTAGAACATTATGTTTCCCATATGCATAAATGCAGACTAGGCCTTTTATGGTTAATATATTTCATCAAATGTGAGATTTCAATCACCCAAAAGTGTGCAAAAAGTGACTACTCCTCCCAAATTTACACTGTGATAAGTTACTGAATTTTGAAATAAGTTTAATTGCAGGGACATGGGAACAGCTGAGTATCTTTCCACCTATCACCATCTGGAGTTGTATCCACGGAACTTATAATAAGTTATAACGCTGATAAAATTGAGGTGCAGTCTGTTTTAATATAAACCAAATCTAGAATTGCCAATGCTTAGTCATTGCTGTTTGATTTACAACATGGCATGAAAAGGCTTCCCTTGAATGTTCTCTGATTATCATGAAGTCCACTCCCCAGGCGTCCACTGCTTGGGATTGTAAGGAGCCTCTGGAACTTCACGTGGGAGCCAGAAACCCCTGCTGGGAATAGGGAGCCCCAGCTGGCCAGCAATGCATGCCCTCTGGCCTCTTAAAAGCACAAAGGGTGAACACAAAACACAAAGAGGGAGCGTTCAAGCACCTTGCGCAAAGGCTCAACCCCTGCCCCCAACCATTCCAGCAAAACTCCTTTAATTTGGTTGCTTTTCAATTTTTGGAGTGGTCTTTCCTTCATGCTTGTCTGAAAGGTTCTCATGGAAAATGCTGAAGAAGTAGCACTAGGATGTCACCTTAGAGATTCTTTCTGATAGATGAGAGACATACTACCTGACTATTCCCTGTCAGTACACAAGACACCTCACTTTAAATATTATATACAGAGAAGTGGCCGCTGCCGTACCCTCGTGTACGGTCAGCTCTGGGCTCACGGAAAGAGAAGGGCTTTCTGTTTAGAACAACTTACATTTGCAGACAACAAACACCAGAAACATGCAAATGCTACACAAGGCTGGACGCGAAGAATTCATATTTGACACCAGTGAGGGGAACACTGTTACAAAACGCCAAAGGGATGGTTTCTGTCGTTCATGCTCTAACTTGAGGGTCTCTGCAACGAAGGGGGTGCCTGTGAAGGTGTTTGCTTCTCTTTTTTTTTGTTTTGCCTTCTTCAGGATTCACAGTTGGCTCTGTGTCAGGCACTAAGCAATCTGGCTTTTGGTCCAAACAGGTAGGTGTCTTAGCGGTCTCACTGCATCTTTTTATCCCTCTGCGAAGGGGCAAGTTCAAATGCTGGAAACCGTGATGTCTCTGGTACCAGGATGTCGGAGAGAAAGTGAATCGCCCCAGCCATGCCTGCAATGTAAAATGTAGATCCTTTTAGGAAAGGGCATGAGGGTAGAGTCTGAAAGAAAGTGGCCCTTAATCATTTCCTTTACCAGGGGCTGGAGGGATGTCGGAAAAGGCGCTGAGGATTTTACAGATGACTTCATAAAAAAACCAGAAAACAGTTTACCTCAAAAATCCTTATATCAGCACCCAGCAGGCAATGATACCAGTTTTCTTCCCTGCCTTACCTTTCCTAAAAATTGGGTTCTGGGTTTTAATCCCGTATCTTGAAACTTTACGATGAGCGCACAGAACAAATCAAAAAAGTTATGGGTGCTGCTGGTGTGCTATTTTAACCATAAAACTCCCTCTCTCACAGCTTTATTCTTATTTCAAACAAAAGGCTACATTTCATATCTTCTTTAAGTTTTAAGAATGTTAATTTTTTTAAGTTTTTAATTTTAATTCCGTGTAGTTAACATACAGTGTTATATTAGTTTTAGGTGTACAATACAGTGATTCAACAACTCTACACATTTCTGTGTTCATCAAAGTAAAGTGTATTCTTAACCCTTTCACCGACTTCACTCCCCTGCCACGGATTCAGCTCCGCTCTGGTAACCATCTATTTATTCTCTATAGTTGAAGATTTGTTTCTTGGTTTCTTTTTCTTTTTGTTTTGTTTCTTAAATTCCACATATGAAATCATACAGTATTTGCCTTTCTCAGACTTATTTTGCTTAGCATAATACTCTCTAGCTCCATCCATGTCATTGAAAAGATTTCATTCTTTTTGATGGCTGAGTAATGTCTGTGTTTGTGTGTGTGTGTGTACTACTTTAAAATGTATGCTACTTGAAAATGAACTTTATTTTCATCAAAATCCACACTCCAAATCATCACTGCAGTCTGCACCAGCATTGGGCTTTCAACTGACCTATGGAGGGTGGGTGAGGAAGCCTGCTAGCTGGCTCCAGTCTCCAGACCCCTCAGGTCCCTTTTCAATAGAAAAATTCCTCCCTTAATTGGATTATTGTTTGCTTATAGTTCTTCTTTTGATGTAAAATGTACATGCAACGAAACACACAAATCTTCAGTGGACTCACTCTGAATTTTGACAAATGTGCATACACTCGTGTAAACTAAACTCCTATCAAGAGATGTGGAAATTTCCATTACCACCCTTAGAAGTGCCTGTCCCTACCATCAATCCTGATGTGGACTGGTTTGGCCTGTTTCAGAACGTCCTGTGAATGGAGTCACATAGTACATAGCCTGTTGTGTCTGGCTTCTTGCCTCAATGATTTTGCAATTCATTCATGCTTTGTGTGTGTCATTGGCTGTTTTCCTACATTTCGGTTGTTCCCAGACTTCCCTGTTAAGTTTTTGTTTGAAGGAAGGGTTCTAGGAAACCACTGACTTATTAGAACCCTCAGGAGGGGTCCTAGAGTGGCCAGGCTGAGATGACCTTTGTTCTCTTGTTTTGGTGAGGGGGAGCAGCAGATTCACCTAGATGGAGCACTTGGGACGGAGAAAGTTCCAGAAGGGGTCATGGATGTCAGCATCCCTTTCAGCCTAGTAGTCTCCACACACGTATTCACTGTTACTACTTACCACCCATCCAACAGCCTACAGCCTACAGCCTACAGCCTACAGCCTACAGGAGAGCCTACAGCCAGGCACTTGTGAGACACAGGGGAACAGATGAATCCCCTGGGAAGGGAGACCTTCCCAGCCTTTACGGAATTGTACACTCAGACTTCGACCTCCTGGGGTTTTAGCTGCCATTAATAAACTTGAATGAACTCCATTTAGAGTTCAGGTATCAACTCTGTTGTATCTGATGCAAATACACTGCCGTTTTATGATGTAAAAGACTAAAATTTTTTTCTGAGAATTATTTTTTTATTATGATTTCTTTGAATATTAAAAGGATATTATCCTGTGAAAGATAAGAGCAAATGCTCTACTTTCTGCTCATATTTCTAATATGTGATTAAAAAATACTACCAATAGCAGAAATAGAACAGGGCATTTCACTACAGACAATTCAGACGTAAGAGGATAATAAAGAAGTACTATCACAGCTTTACACACATAAACTTAATGCCCTAGGTAAAGTAGAGCAGTGTCTCAAAAGCACAAACTGCTGAAACTTACCAAATATGAAATTGATAACTTGAACAGCCCTATACACTACTGAATAAACTGGACTTAGAGTTTAAAAACTCCCCAAACAAAAAATCTTTACGCCATAATTTAAGTTAGAATTAACACCAATTCTTCCACGAATTAATACACTGTCTTTTCCAGAAAACAGAATATTTCTCAAACCAGTTTATTAGGAATTAACTCTGATACCAAAACCAGACAAAGATGGTGCAAAAAAGGAAAAGTCTAAGCCAATATCTCTCACAAATATAGATGTGAAAATCCTCAACAAAATATTAGCAAATGCAATTCTGCAATATATAAAAAGACCAAGTGAGGTTTATCCCAGAGATGCAAAGCTAGCTTAATATTTAATAATCCATGATGTTAATAAGCTAAAGAAGGGAAAAAAAATCACATAATCGTATCAACTGATGCAGAAAAAGCATTTGACAAAATTCAACACCAATTATTTGATTTAAAAAAATATTCAATCATTTATACCTTCTGAAGTTTACTTTGGAATTAATATAAGATGTACCTTTTAGAGCAAGAAGTTATTAAAAGTTATCATCAATTTATCCTTTGCCCTTTGATTTCTGTGGCTTAAATGATAAATTACCCAATTCACACACACACACACACACACACACAATATAAATGTAAAAAATGTAGGAGTCCTCTTCGTAGGATTTCTATTTTGTTTTCCTGAATTATATTCTCTAGCTTGTAGCAGAATTATTGTATTTGATTTCCTGTCATTGCTTATTCTTCAGAACTTTCTTCTGTACGCTATTATTTTTACCAACTACAACTACTTCTAACTGCTAATACTGTCGAGTTACTAATATCAATTATTCATACTTATTTATATATCTAAAATAGTTAAATGTATTTAAATAACTAAATATGTTTCCTGTGAATAGATCAATATTATACGTACACAATATAACAGATGAAATGCAGAGGAGCAAACTTATTATTTCTTCTATTACTGACTAGCAAACATCCCATGTTCTGTCTGCATGTAGTCTTGACAAAAGATCAAGAAATATTTGAAGGACATTCGCAGGTACACAAAATAAGTAAGGCAAAGAGACTCAATTTTCAGCAACAAACTACTTGGTTCAGGTTATTTTATGGTTGTGGAGGTATTATTCAAGTAAGAATAAATGGACTAGAACCAGTGCACAGGGACAGGGGGACCAAATTCACCCACCCACATATTTAAACCTAGCTTTTTTGCTTGCTCTTACCTTCAAAGAGAGAATAAGGTCTGTCAGGAATGCGGCACCCATGTGCTCCATATTCTAGACACCACTCTGCAAACTAAGAGGAAGCATATTTAAGAGCAGAGATTTCACTTGGTGAAAAGGCAACAAACCAGACATTGCAATGAATTCTCCAGGAATCTAATAAAGAAGATTCCCAGGCAACCAGAGAGGGGTCAACAGGGCACAGACAGGCTGGGGCATGGCTATGCCAGGAGAAGCAGGGGAGACCGTGGAGTTGGGAGAAACAGGTTAAGAAAGGAGAGGAACTGTATTTTTGGATTTTGCGTACGCTTTCCCGAGTGTTCAAATGTTGTTTACATAAAGACTCCTTACTTTGCAAGCTCGGTAGAGATACTTTTTGTCCTGTGTGAGATGGTACAGGGACAGGAAAGAATAGCCGTTCCCAGCCGTCCCATGGCAGATACCATAGCCCTTGCGAAGCAAACCTCGCTGCCAAATCACATCACTACACTCCATGGCTTCTTTCAGGTATTTCTCCTCCTTAAAGACCTGGGCAATGAAAAGTAAAGCAGTGTTAAAAAGATGTTTTGAGGGGCGCCTGGGTAGCTCAGTGGGTTAAGCGTTTGACTTTGGCTCAGGTCATGATCTCGCAGTCTGTGGGTTTGAGCCCTGTGTTGGGTTCTGTGCTGATAGCTCCAAGCTTGGAGCCTGCTTTGGATTCTGTGTCTCCATCCCTCTCTGCCCCTCCCCCACTTGTGCTCTCTTTCTCTCTCTCAAAAATAAACAAACATTAAAAAAATTAAAAAAAAAGATGTTTTGAATGGTAAGTTAGTATAATAGTTTCCCTTTCTGGTTAGTAAATTACACAACATTAGGAAACCTGAAGTGGCTCCTGGGGTAAAATGAGCACCTCCAGCAACACCATGGTGCAGCACCTCACAATCTACCCATCTCTTCCCCTTGTCCTCCTAGTTCAGGCTTCTGCAAAAGTAATTCTAAAATTTAGTTTAAAAAATCAGAATAAAAGATGTCAGAAAAAAAAATGGGGCACCTGGGTGTTTCAGTTGGTTAAGCGCCTGGCTCTTGATCTCAGCTCAGGTCACGGTCTCGTGGTTTGTGGGTTTGAGCCCCATATCGGGCTCTGTGCGGACCATGTGGAGTTTGCTTAGGATTCTCTCTCTCCCTCTCTCTGCCCCTTCCCCACTCTCTCTGTCTCTCTCTCAAAATAAATAAACTTAAAAAAAAAAAAGCTACCAGAAACTCTTTGGTAAGATGTTTTGACGAATACTCAACATCCTGGGTCAGCCACATTATCAGTAAGACCCTGATGGCCTGGCACTATCAGGGCGGGCGAGATCTGTCATGATCTATCACAGGGAAACCCGCACAACAGCTTCCTGCTGGAGCAGACATGCCTGGGTTGCAGAACTTAATGGCACTGATTCCACTTAGCGGTTTATATGGACAGACACAAATGAGCTCAGCAAAGACAAATGCCTGGTAGGAGGAAGCTGGTTTTTTTTGCCTCCTCATATTCCCTTTTAAACTGTCTTCTCTTTCTCCTCACATTTCATTAATTTTGTTTGTATAGTCCTTCCCCCGGAATCTGCTGTCTGTAATCTCCACTTGCTTATCACCTCATTCCATTCTACTGCAAATGAGTTTTGGGCAATGAATTAGAGGCAAGGGGGTCATTAGAGCTGATCTTTTTAGGGGTAGCAAATAGGATTCATCTACTTGTCAGTGATTAGTAGTGACCTCAAAAAAAAAAAAAGGGTGAACTGTGTGAATCAGGGTCTGTAGGGGGTAGGAGGAGGGAAAAGAGAGGGTCATTTGCATGTTACTCACTATTCCTGATCAAGAGTCTGTTCACCAGAGTCAGATGCAAGACTAACCCATGAAAGCCATTTGAGATGTGGGCTCTGGGGTCAGACTGCCTGAGTTGGAATCTCAGCTCTGTGTGGCCTTGGACAAATCACTGAACTTCTTAGGTCTGTTTTCTCAACTATAAAAGGATACTATTTCCTCACCTCAGTGGCTTCTTATGCGTATTAATGACACCAAGTCAATCAGATGGGGGGGAAAAGTCTTTTCAATAAACAGTGTAGAAAGAATCAGATTTCCTGATGCTTAACAAACAAAGAACCTCTTTTGGGCTGCCTGGGTGGGTCACTTAAGCATCTGCATTCGGCTCATTCGGCTCAGGTCATGATCTTGGGTTCCTGAGTTCAAGCCCCGCATCGGGCTCTGTGCTGACAGTTCAGAGCCTGGAGCCTGCTTCAGATTCTGTGTCTCCCTCTCTCTCTGCCTTTCCCCACACTGTCTCTGTCTCTCTCTCAAAAATAAACATTAACAAAATTAAAAGCAAAAGCAAAGACACACTCTTCTTACCTCACATGCACAATCCTAATATACAAAATATACACGTAACATACAAAAGTTAACTGGAGATGGTTCATAGTTCTAAATGTAAAATCTAAATCTGCACAGTTTGTAGGAGAATATTCTCTGTATAATCTGGGGGTAAGTAAAATTTTGTGACAACTGATAAAGGGAAATCTCACTAAAGTGGAGTTGGGAGGTTAGAAGGGAAAGCCTCAGCACTAGAGTCCCTTCCAGGAAGGCTTGTCAATTCCAGACCCCACCAGAAGAGGAAACAGAAAAGAATCATCAATTACAGGCCCCAACAGGGAATAAGGTTCATTGCATGTTCTACAAGAAATCGACTACCCCTGCAACGCAGCCAATGAGAAACTGTCATCACTCTGAACTCTTGCTTTTTCCTAATGGACTTACATTCAAAACAAGTCCTCCCCCTTCCTCCTTCTCCATAATACGGTTCTCTCCTTTGTTGGACTTGCCTGTAGTTTTGCCATAGCCTGCACATGCCAGGATGTAATTCTCTGCTGTTCTTGAATAAGCCCATTTTGCTGGTAAAATAACTGGCTGTTTTATTTTTTAGTTTAACAATTCTTAGACAAGACACAAAAAGAAATTACCATTAAAAACACTTGATAAAACACAGACTTTATCAGAATCGAAAACTCTCTTCATCAAGAGATACCATAAAGATGATGATTAGGTCAGCTATAAAATTATTTCCAAACCATATAACCTGACAAAGACTTGTAACAGAAGATACGGAGAATTCTTACAGCCCACTAATAAAAAGATAAAAGAATAAAACAACATGGCAAAAAGAAATGAAGAGATAATTTAACAAAGGAAGATATACAAATGACCCATGAACAGGCAAATCTGCTCATCATTAATCTTTAGGAAGATGCAAATTACAACTACAATGAAATAGCCACCAGAATAAAATCAAAATGACTTAGAATACCAACTGTTGCCAAAGATGAGGAGAACCCTCTTCCACTGCTGATGGGACTATAAAAGGCACAACTATTACTCTGTGCAAAGCTTTGGCAGTTTCTTACAAAAATTGCAGCTACTTTCTGATCAGCAATTCTACTCCCAGGTATTGGCCCCAAAGACCTGTACAAGTGTTCATAGCAGCTTATTCATTAAAATAAGTGAAACTGGAAAACAAATTAATAAACTGTGCTATGTTTATGGAAGTGATTTTTAAACTTAGGAAGGTATCATGATCTTGAGGAAGGAGGAAAGAAAGTAGAGTTTGAAAGAATCTCTCCAGGTGAGTCTGATATGCACCCCTAAGTATTCCATTTTTCAAATAATCGACTTACAAAGGAGCCTCTGGAACACAGTTTATATGAAAACATTTTCTGATGCATGGTCAACAGCTGACCATCGGGGAGCATTTCTGCTAGAATTCTATTCTGGGGTTTTCGGTGCCAGCACTTAGGTGCAGGAGCAGGGAAGGCACAGTGGTTTCACACTTGAGCGTGAAATCGAAACATTATGCTGATACCACATTGGTATGATTTACATGGTTTTTGTGGGCATCATATTTGTAAATACCTTTCCAAATATAATTTTCATCTGACCAATGTTGGCATTTGTTTATAGTGGCTGAATCCATACAAACTGCTAACACCAGAGGGTCCATATGTGTAGTTAGAAGAAGGTAGAATTTGTTATCATTACCTGTAATTTACTGTCAGATAATCAAGAACTGATTATAACTATTCAGCAAAATAGCTTCCAGCTATAGGGTCTACAAACATAATTTGTTAGAAAGTCATTTGCAATTAATAAAATTCCTAACACAGCATATTGTTAAGACCCTGACATTTTTTTCAAGGATCATCTAAACTACTATAGAATTTTAAATTAATAATACATGTTCATACAAAGTGGAGTACACTCAATACCCACTGCAACTTAATTAGCATCTATAGGAAGGGAAAACAAATTAAGTGAGCCTCCACTCAATTTATAGTTTTTTTTTAAGTTTATTTATTTATTTTGAGGGGTGGGTAGGGAGGGAGGGGACAAAGAGAGAGAGAGAAAAGGTGAGCAGGGCAGGGACAGAGAGAGAGAGGGAAAGAGAGAGAATCTCACTGTCAGCGCTGACACTGATGCTGGGCTTGAACTCAGAAACTATGAGATCATGACCTGAGCCGAAATCAAGAGTTGGACATAGAACCAACTGAGCCACCCAGGTGCTCCTATAGTTTCATGTGTGAAGGATATTAATAAATTTTCAAATACATGAAAGCCTTATGCTTTCATAAGCATTCTTGAAGAACTTATGAGTTGACATGCCAGCATGAGAAACTGTTGAAAACTTATTACACAAAATGTAAGCACTTCCTAATTCTGAGACCCCTTCAATGAACGCAGTCCCTCTTGAGTTAACAAAAACCTGAGAGAAAATGGTGCCTAGAGCTGTGTTTCTCTAGCTTTGCACTTCCAACCCCGCTCCTGCTCACACCACCCTCTGCCTCGGCCAAACAAAAATCTCACCCTCTACTCTCTGACTCTGAAAATATATTTTTACCCCTAATTGTAAAACTATATTCTAGAAGCCTTTTCAAATTGCCATTGATGCCCTCTTCCCCAAAAGATTCTGGTGTTTCTTGCCCTCCTCATGTTTGACTGGCGATGTAAATGGACAAAATTAAGTTTCAGTGATGAAGAATGGGATCTTAACGGGTTTTGCTCCACACTTTCTAGAAGACAGGAATTTCTGTGTTGGAATAAGCAGGGCAAGGACAAGCGTTCACATGATATTCTGAGTGAAAGCCGCACAGGCAGCAGGGGGTCTGTGCCACCTGTGGCACAACCAGGAGCAGAGCTCTGCTACGTGAGACCAGCATAGGTGCAAACAGATGGTGGTGACGGTCAGCAGGGCTAATAGACATGGACCTCCCCAGGATGACGGCCCCGCTGGAAGCCCTGACGCCTCATTACTGCTTCCCACTGGCTCAGGGGTGGGGGTGGGGGAGACCCTCAGAAGCCAAGACTATGGGCCACCAGGAGTGCCCCCCTCTACAGTTTATCCCCTTTAATGTGAAAGAGAAAAGGGAGTCTGGCAAACAAAAGCTTTCATATTTTAACAAAGTCCTACATCTGTTTTGAATATCAGAGTGTCCTTGTTTGTCAACAATATACTTAGATATTATGGTTGGATATTTATAATATTATAAACTTATCTCTATGTCACAATGATTGCTCTAGAGCTCCAATACAGGGAGGCAGTGACTTGAACAAAATTCTGTTTTAATTTAAAGGCTGAGGTATTAATAGTTAAGAAGACGAATCATTAAATTCGTCTGATTTCCAAAGTGTATTTCATTGTGCCTTGCTCTTACCAAATATCCTAACTTTCTATTTTCTTGAATGCTCATACCTGAATTTTATATTATTTGGATACTTTAGCTATTACTATTGTAGGGAGACTAAAAGATTCTGAAAAATTTGCCTAAATTATGAGAGATACATAGTTAGTCACAAGGGGAAAATAAAACTGATTCAGAGACCAGTTCTCTTGTTATATTCAGGTAGAAATGTGAATTCTGCTTCATTAATTCCATCTACTTCCTCAAAACTAAGGGACTTTGCCAAAACACTAATCAATCTTTGTGATTATTGTCATATACTTTGATATATGAGCAACAACCTCCAACATCAAATATTATAAATAAAAATGTATTTAAAAAATAAAATTATGAAAAAAGCATTGGTTACAATCCAATTAAAAAACGCACAGAGGGCGTAACTGGGTGGCTCAGTCAGTTATGATCTCATGGTTTGTAAGACTGAGTCCTGTGTTGGGCTCTGCTGCTGACAGTACAGAGTCTGCTTGGGATTCTTTCTCTCCCTCTGTCTCTGCCTCTTCCTTGCTTGTGCTCTCTCTCTCAAAATCAACAAATAAACTTATAAAAAAAAAGGGCAGAGGATTTGAATAGACATTCTTCCAAAGAAGACATACAGATTGCCAACACACAAATGAAAAGATGCTCAACATCACAAATCATCAGGGAAACAGAAATCAAAACCACAATGAGATATCACCTCACACCAGTGAGAATGGCTAAAATCAAAAAGACAAAAGAAATAACAAACGTTGGAGAGGATGTAGAGAAGAAAAAACCTTGTACACTACTGATGGGAATGTAAATTGGTTTAGCCACTATGGAAAACAGTATGGTGGTTCCTCAAAAATTTTAAAATAGAGATACCATATGATCCAATAATTCTACTATTAAATATTTACCCAAAGAAAACAAAAACATTAATTCAAAAAGGTATGTGTACTCTATGTCTATTGCAGCGTTATTTATAATAGCTAAGAGGGTGTGCACGGAGCCTACTTCAAACAAACAAAATCAAACATGAATCTAAGACAAAAGATAAATCCATCTGAAACTTAAAGTTACACAGAAAAAAAAATTAAAAAAAAAAAAAAGAGTGATTAGGGGTGCCTGGTTGAGTCGGTTAAGCGTCCGACTCCGGCTCAGGTCATGATCTCGCGGTCCGTGAGTTCGAGCCTCGCGTTGGGCTCTGTGCTGACAGCTCATAGCCTGGAGCCTGTTTCAGATTCTGTGTGTGTGTGTCTCTCTCTCTCTGCCTCTGCTCATGCTCTGTCTCTGTCTCAAAAATAAATAAAAACATTTAAAAAAATTTGTAATAGCTAAGATATGGAAGCAGCCTAAGTGCCCAGTGATACACAAGTGGATAAGAAAGATGTGGTATGTTTGTGTTTATATATATATATATATATATATATATATATATATATATATAATATATATAATGGAATATTACTCAGCCATATAAAAGGATGAAATCATGCCATCTGGGACAACATGGATGGACCAACAACGTATTGTGATAAGTGAAATAAGTCAGACTGAGAAAGGCAAATACCATATGATTTCACTTGTATGTGGACTCCAAACAGAAAATGAATAAAATAAAGAGCAGAATCAGACCTGCAAATACAGAGAACTAATGGTTGCCCAGGGGGAGGAGGTGGGGCGACGGGCAACATGGGTGAAAGAGAGTAGGAGATAAGGGCTTCCAGTTGGGGGGTAAGTCACAGGAATAAAAGGCACAGCCTAAGGAATAGAGTCCAAGATACTATAAAAGTGTTGTATGGTGACAGATGTTAGCCGCACTTGTGGTGAGCCTGGGAGAACATATAGACTTGTGGAATCACTATGTTGTACACCTGAAACGAATACAACATTGTGTGTCGACTATGTTCAAATAAAAAATTAAAAAAATAATAAAATGTGTTAAGTCTCCTAAAAAACGTGCTTGGAAACATTTTTTCTCTGAGAACATCCATTATTTTTTCCAAGAAAGGACAAAACACTTAAGGGTTATAGAATATAGTAAGCTGTTTGTAATTTCAACTTCTATGTAATAAAATATTAAGAAAACACATTTAAAAAACACTGGAAAACAAAGAAGCAGCACTGTTTGCTTTCAACTTAGAAGATAATTCTTAGTCCAGGAGAGAAATCAAATGTATTCTTAATATTGTGCCCAAATGCATCTGGACAGTACCAGAAGAAATCAGTAAAGGTACTGCCTATTTTCAGATAATATTCCATATGTGTAAAACTTTGAACATCACACCCATCCCTTATGAATAACTTTATAACAATTTTAAACTCAAATTTAAAAGCCCCTGAATAAGCATCATCATCCAGCAATAAAGGCTTATTCAAGCAAGAAAATAAAATGATGGGAAGTCAAACAAAAAAGCATTTGGTTATAATAGTGCCTATTGCCTTATTGGATATTCACACTCAGGATAAAAATCATTACTCTGTCGTTGGCTAGATTTTCTTTTACAAGTGAATATAATCACTGTCAACACACACACACTTATAGCTCCGACCATAGGAGTGACCAAGTGAAACAGGAAGACTTCATTTTGTAAAAACATCAATTCTAAAAAGCTTTTAGTTTGCAATCAAATGTGCTGGCCAAAATCTAACTGAGAACCTGGTGGAAAAACTGAAGCTCTGAACAGTAAATGCTTGTGGTACACATGGCAGTACTGACCTTGTAAGCCTGCGTAAGCATGTGGATGACGCCCGGGGCACCGTGGCACCAGTGGACCAAGCGATCGGTCTCATTGCTTAACGACGAAGGGTAATTCCCAGATCGGAATCTCTTGTGGCGCACGTAATCAATACTAGGTTTCACCATTTCTGTCAAGGTCTCTTGGTCCACTTTTGCTGCTGGCTTTAAACAAATAAAAACAAAACATTTAATTTCTTTTTCGTTATGTGTT
The DNA here is from genome assembly GCF_014898765.1 of Herpailurus yagouaroundi. Lineage (NCBI taxonomy): Eukaryota > Metazoa > Chordata > Mammalia > Carnivora > Felidae > Herpailurus > Herpailurus yagouaroundi. The sequence goes on along the minus strand of NW_024412445.1, from coordinate 9,440,600 downwards.
TTTTAAGCCTTTGTACTGTAGCTAGTATAATAAAGCATCGATTACCTGGAATACTGAGGAGCATCTAAAATTAAAATTAATTCAATTATCTGGTTATTTAAGACTTGGATAGACCTTTTGTTTCAAATTTTTTTGATGTTGAAGACAGTCCGAAGGCCATCTGCTGGAGAATTCCCTCTCGCTCAGGGTAGGCCTTCACCTGACTGAATGAGGCCCACCCACACTGCGGAGGGCAAACTTCTTTACTAGAAGAAGTCCATGCATTCGTAAGAGTGCCAACAACACCAACTCCATCTTGTTCACGTTTGCTCAGGGACCTCTCTTGTGGCTGTGTATTCTGGGCCACTTGGAGATTAATATACATGCCTTAGAAATAACTGCTGCGGCAAGGATGGGGGAAGCCTGTTTTGGCCTCCCAGGAGTCTGTCAGAGATAACACAGTCTTTCCCTTTCCTGATGCACAGGTGTGGCCCTGAGATCTCACTAAAGGGTAGCTGCCCATCAGGTGTGTGCAAGCCCTTTGAGGTGTGTGCAAACCCTCTGATCTCACTGCAACACTCTTCTGCATGTCCCCTCCCTCCACAAAATCTACGGACTAAGGTCTGGACTTTGCAGAAAATAATTATGCAGGTGCCATGGATCATCCCCTACTGACACTCCCCCCCACTCACCCCGACCCTCGTCAGTAATGTACCCTGAAGAAAAGTCTGTGTAAACTCCATGGAGTGGCCTACTTTGTTTTCTGCCTTCTTAGTTGGGGGGTACTTTACCATCCCTCCCCTTACGTTCTAACACCATTCAATTTTTTTTAATGTTTATTTATTTTTGAGAGACAGAGAGAGAGAGAGAGAGAGAGAGAGAGAGAGAGTGAGTGGGAGAGGGGCAGAGAGAGAGGGAGACACAGAATTTGAGCCAGATGTGGGGCTCGAACTCATAAATGGTGAGATCATGACCCGAACCGAAGTCGATGCTTAACCAACTGAGCCACCCAGGTGCCCCTACACCATTTAAATGTAAATCTCACCCCAAATACCCTCATAGAAACATCCAGAAGAATGTCTGACCACATACCTGGACACTTTGGCCCAGCCAAACTGAAACATAGTATTAACCATCAGAGACAGCTAGCTAACATTTTTAGTGGGAACTTTGAAACACCTGTATCTGTAGACCTTTACCTGAGCGGTTTCTCCAAAAACAACCAAAACATCCCACTTCAACCCCCCTCGTGAGGTGAAGGCAGTGATGACAACGGGTAAGAGAGGCTGTAGTGCGTGATGCTGGCCGTGGGGACAGGGAGGTCTCCCCTCACACCCTGAAGACATCCAGCCAAGCCTCCTGTGTTCAGTTCTACGCTTCACTTCAACTGTCCTCTACACCGGCTTTCTTGAATTGAAAGATCTGGTTCGGTTTCTCCAGGCCATTTCCTTTTGTCTCCAGTAGGAGTTAGGGGAGGGCCACTGTGCAGGGTGATCTTATCGGCAGAAGTCCAACTGTATAAAGTTTTCAAAGAAGCCCCCTCGCTGCCCAAACACCATGCCCCACACGCACGGGTCTCTCGGTCTTTGATAGTAACAGCACATTAAGTTCCTGAGTGCTGGGTTTTACAGGACAAACCAGCTTGCTTCTTGCTGGCATCCTCTTCTTCAGACACCTATGTGTGATCTTGCTCTGTCCTGCCTGGTCACCTGCCACTCTTTCATCTACTCTCAGTCTACACATTTGTAGTCTGGGGCTCCAGATGTGTCCTAGTCTCATCAAGGAAGTTAGGTTTCTGGTTTATTGTTGTCCTTGCTGTTTTGGGATGATTTTCAAGAGGAGAAATGTGTTTATTCTGCCATCTTGAAAGTGGAGTTTCAGTCATGTTTTAAAAGTTTTTTGTGTGTACTGTTGTGACAGCCTTCCAAATGAAACTGCATGGGAGAACCTTCCACCGCCACACTGACCCACGGCTGCACGGTAGACTGACACTAAACGCAGGAGTGGTGGGGGAAGAGCCGCGTGTACCTGGCCCTTGTGAGCGAGCTTTGGCACACGGCTGCTTAAGAGATTGCTACAAGAAAACCGACACTGATTTCCATACAGAATTCTGGGTAAATAATGGTGCCATGTTCTTCACTTTAAAAGCAGACAAGGGGACAATTTTGTGACCTGTGTTTCTCTCAAGGAAACCCTTATTATCTAACAAAATTAACCTAGACACCTCAATCTAAACTAAGTGATGTCTTATTGGTGTGGTTTTCATATGGTTACGATTCCCATAAGGGTGTCACTTAAGAAGAAAAGTTTCAAAAGCTAGTGTCAAAACATTTTTCTGGGGAAACAGAAAACACACACAAATCACCAACTTCCCAGAATAGCAGTGCTATTTTTAAATGAAATGCAATTCTAGTTACTTTGGAAACACGTGTCTGCACTATAAAGAAAATTCACAAATTGGAGTATATGTTTTATTTTTCTAGAATAAACAACGACAACTAGTTACCAGAAAATGGGGGTTTAGCCCTGTTTAAATATGAATTTCCTTTAGTGACAACGTTTTTGAAAAAAAATTTTTTAATTTTTGAGAAAAAGAATAGTGTCAGCAGGGGAGGGGCAAAGGGAGTGGGAAACATAGAATCTGAAGCAGGGCTCCAGGCTCCAAGCTGTCAGCATAGAGCCTGACATGGGGCTCGAACTCACAAACTGTGTGATCATGACCTGAGCCAAAGTTGGACGCTTAACCGACTGAGCCACCAGGTGCCCCATGATGGAGTAGGCTTTCCAAAAGGATGTGAAGTAAAATTTTTAAAAAGAAGTATAAAGATTTTTAGTTAAAAAGATCTAAATTCTAATAATCCATGCTCCTTGACTTACCAGCTTCACGATTTTCAGCATTAATTAACTACTCTTTTATGGGTGTGGTAGATAAAGAAAGGTTTAATTAAAGAAAAAAAGTAGGCTGTGTCTACAGTGGGGAAGGGAGGTCCAGGCCATGGGGCTGGAAGCAGGTTGAAGCAATATTTGGGGTGGGGTCTCTGCCTGCCTGATGGAAGTGAGTATTTAATTCAGCAGATGTCACGGATGATTGAGAGACCAGATCATCGCGACAACGGTAAACTAGTTGAAAATTTAGAACACAACTGACAGCAAGTTGGGGGTATCTGAACATGAGAAAGTCTCTACCCAGTCTGGATGCTGGAGGCTCTTTCTGCTTCCCTCCATTCAAAGAGTTCCTACTACAATGAGCAGAAAGACATAGAAGAAAAATGCGGGCAGCAGGCACCTCACTAACCCAGTACAAAAGTGCATGCAGGACGCACACTCTTGGACTTCACTGCTTGGGGTTCATGAAGCAGAGCATAAATATCCATGATTCAGTGTAGGATCCTTATTTAATTTCAGTCTGCTGGATTTACACTAACATTTCAGGCCCCATTTCCCATCCGATCAAATATTTTATACTGTAGTCACTGTATTGGTATTCCAGAGTATTCCTATTTACCTGCATTAACATGTAGTAGATTCCAGCCATGCCGTGGGCTGCTCCAACATACTGCTTCCTGTGCCACTGATACAACAGCGGACAGCGCTCAGCCTTCCTTTCTTCCCTTGACAGGGTCTTGCCTGATTCAATAATGGCATTGACTACCTACGGAGATTACGAAGACAGCGTTAAGTATCTTGTTTTTGTCTAATTAACAACATGTCTTTACATAGATTACTTAATCCAAAAATCTGTAAGCAGTGAATAGCACCACTGTTATCTTTACTTTATAAATTAATAAATAGAGGCAGAGAGAAATCAGAAGACAATCTCAGAGTAGAAAAAGACATCAGGGAGTCAAACCAAGAAATTAAAAGTTCTTTGCGTGAACAGTTCACTGGAATCTAGAAAAATTTCCTAAAAGAACTTTCCCAGACTGCTTAGTTGCCTTGTAACTTCAATGTTTTCTCCAAAAGACCGGCCCTACATCTTCCAGGAAAGGCTGGAGGAACTGGCCTTATTTATGAACGGCTAATGAAATGCCCGCAGCATGCAGGGTTTTAGTTAAATCCAAAGAATATCATACCTGTAATGACTACATGGCAAAGACACAAACCATTTCCTCATATCCTCTCTCCCCTCATACTTTTGGTAATGGTGCTCCAAGTTTTCCGCTGGGCACCTGGGCTCTGAGCTACAGACAGACATGGTCCTCTGAACAAGTTCTGGCAGTGAAGTGTGAGCAGGAGTGAAGCAGACAACCTCTAGATTGTGGCCTTAAAAAACAAGCTGCTTTGCTGCTCAAGTAGCTTGGGTCTTGCATATAAGGGCCTGCCCCTAGGACATGGCAGAACAGGACAGAAGAACCTGGATCCTTAGCCATATTCCCAGGACTGCCTAACCAGTTCAGATACCTCATGACCAGAAATAAACATCCTATCTTTTGAGAGATGCTGTTGTTTGGTTCTAGTAAAAACAGGTGAATTAATAGTGGCCTAAGAGGACAGATTTTTACAAAACGTACCTAGAAAGGAAAAAGAGGAACTATTCAGTGATTTTATGACATCCCTTAAGAAATTACTGCTACCCAGAAGCAGAGTCCAGCCACTAATGCTGCTCTGTGCTGACAGGCTGGGATGGTAGACAGGAGCGCGCACCCACCATTGCCGGCAACCCCACTGTACCTCTTTAATAGCTGACTCACACACGGTGCCCGGGCCGATCTCCGTGTTCAGGTAGAGTAAGGCATACAGATAACCTGCCCGTCCATAGAGCAGCTCATCGGGAAGGTCCGAATCTCGGCACACAATCGTCTTCTGGAGCTGCAGAAGTCTACCCAACAAGAAAAATTCTGTTTTCCCGGACAGTGTCTGAGATACCTCTTCCTGAAACTGTCAATAACCCCATCACTTTAGGAGTTACCTGTTACTTTAAATTTAAAACCGATTTTACAACATACTGAAAAAAAAAAAAAAAAACCCACCCACCCAAACAACCAAAACTTTTCCACTACACTAATTTCTCTCTCAGATATCAAATTAATAACAAAACACCCTTCGGTTCAAAATATCTACCTTTAGGGATGCCTGGGGGGGCTCAGTCAGTTAAGCGCCCGACTTTGGCCCAGGTCACGATATCACAGTTCCTGAGTTCAAGCCCTGCATCAGGCTCTGTGCTAACCCTGCAGACCATGCTTGGGACTCTCTCTCTCCCTCTCTCTCTGCCCGTCTCCTGCTCTCTCTCAGAATAAAAAAAAAAAAAAAAGTCTACCTTTACATCTAGTCTAAATGATGTAAGGGATGATATTCAATTTTAAAATCCAGAATGATTTAAAATTTAAAAGAAAAGAGTACTAAAATGTAGTCAATGCTTGGGAACTAGCCTGAGTCATTCTGTCTTTCAAAAAACATCAACCAACTAGCATGTGCCACACACTCCACCAGACCACGGGCGTGAGCCCTGATTTCTCCCTCTTCAAAAGAGAATATAAACCAATTATTTTAGGTGCAATAAAAGTTTTACACTAATTGTTCCAAAACAATTGAACCTAAAAATAACTTAGTTATGATAGCGAACCTAAGGCATAGACACTAATTTTCATGCAATGAAGGCAACCAAGATTACTTAGGAAAAGATTAAAGTAATATGAAGTAACATGTTTATTGCTCCCCAAATGAAGGCAGACACAGGCTTGGATAGAAAGGAGACATGTGATCTTATCGTTATGTTCCAATTAATATATAACCTCTTCACTTCTTGGAAAGGCCTGTTTGCAACAAGAGATGAATTAAAAAATAATTTCCTTTTTGAACATCTTTCTACAGCAACACCTTGAATTGAGAATTTAGAGAAAATACTTCCAGTTTTAAAAACTCACTTTGTGATGCATTCCTGGGACTCACAATCACTTTTGAGTTTATGATACACCACAGCTCCTACTGCAAGGGGTCCAGCATCTCCACACAGGAAAGTGACCCTGCGGCCATTTAGATTCCGAAGTGTTCTCTTTACATAATCCAGGGATCGGAGCAGGTAGGTCTGGTCACATGTGACCCGGTACAGCTGCAGGTATAAAAGGGCTATGCCTAGAATAATGCCCCACCCCCAAAGAAAAGCATTATTACCTTTCTTTTTCACCTTCAGGATATTATTTTATGATTACACGAAAAACTACATAAAACCTGTTTCTGAAGGAGCCTCGTCCAACAAATTACACATGATACATCTTTTAAAAACAGAAAGATGGGGTGCTGGGTGGCTCAGTCAGTTGTGTGTCTGATGCAGGATTTCAGCTCAGGCCATCATCTCATGGCTCGTGGGATCGAGCCCCACATTGGGCTCTACGTTGACAGAGTGGAGCCTGCTTGGGAGTCTCTCTCTCTTTCTTTCTCTCTCTACCTGCCCCTCTTCCACTCGTGCTTTCTTTACCGTTCTGTCTCTCAAGTTAAAAAAAAAAAAAAAAAAAAAGGAAAATAAAAACAGAAAAAAAAAAAAACTCAGGGTAGAAAAGGCTAAACCAAGTTTAAATCCATTATCCTACTAATTGCTCTGATAGTGACTCAATACCTCCTAGACAAGGTAAAATGTATGACTTCCCACGCATTCCCATTTTCTGTACATTCATTTTAAGATCTTATCCCTTCTCCTCTGTATTTTAAGCTAACTTGGATCCTTTTTACTTCTCATATAATCGTTTCCTCCTATCTCATCCTAAATTAAATTATCACTTTCTAAATTTTATACCCTCTTCTTTCCAATTTTCCTATTTCTCACAATTTTTCAATTTCTTTAGTGACCACATATCCAAATGACCAACCAACCAGTGATCAACTCACTGTTTACAGACTAGCTATCTGATGCAGAGTAAGGTAATGAACACAGAAGACAGAGTTTATCACGTATGTAACCTTCCTATTTAAAAAAATATTTTTTAATGTTTTTATTTTTGAGAGAGACAGAGGTAAGCGGGGGAGGGGCAGAGACAGAAGGGAACACAGAATCCAAAGAAGTCTCCAGGCTCTGCGCTGTCAGCACAGAGCCCCACGCGGGGCTTGAACCCACGAACCATGAGATCATGATCTGTGCTGAGGTCAGACGTTCAACCAACTGAGCCACCCAGGTGCCCCAACAACCTTCCTATTTTAGATTAAGGAACAAATCCAGGCACTCAAGTGAACCAGAGAGGAGCCTTTTTCTGGAAACCTATAGAGGATGACCTGTTCGGCTTCTGAAAGCCTGCTATTATTCCTGGACCCTAGTCACTATGACAGCTAAGTAAAAGAAATGAATCTGTATAAATATATACTTACTGAAATATATTACAGAAAAAGTATTGATGGAAATGATATGATGCTGAAAAGGACACACAAAATATTTATTCATGTTTCAACTGGGATTCTCTAATATTATGTTCTTTGTCTAATGTCTACTCTCATTTCTATTATTTTTTATTTTGCTTTAATTTTTTCACTTGACTATAGCTGGCACACAATGTCACAGCAGTTTCACGTGCACGACACAGCATGGTCATTCAACATCTCTGTATGGTACACTATGCATTTTGCTTTTTACATTTCTCTAAATAGGTAGTTTCTTTTTTCTTTAACTCTCCATTTCAGGGTATCCTACTTCCCTTTCAAATTCTTAACATCTCTCTCTCTACATATATTTGAAAAGACCTTTTCTTATTACTCATTTCTTTAAAGCTTTTAAGTCGAACAGCTATAAAAGTACCATATTTGTAAGCCTAGAAAAAATAGCCTTCCATATGAATTGCTTATGAACTCCTAGAGTTAAGGTTTTTTTGTATTCAAAAAATTGACATTATAAACATAGAAAGCAAGTTAAAAGTTACAAATTTCAAACATAATCACTATAGAAGGTTTACAAATAAGTACTTCATGATTGACTGAGAAATCCGTAAAAATAGAATGATGATGTGGTCAGCTTATGACCCTAAAAACCTATAGTTATGTGTATTCAATGCTTAAATATTTTATTTATTTATTTATTTATTTATTTATTTAGTTAGTTAGTTAGTTAGTTAGTTAGTTAGTTATGAGCAAGAACAAGCAAGCAGGGGAATGTGGCAGATGGAGAGAGGGAGAGTGGGAGAGGGAGGGAGGGAGGGAGAAGGAGAGGGAGAATCTTAAGCAGGCTCCATGCTCAGCACGGAGCCCGACACAGGGCTCAATCTCACAACCCTGAGATCGTGACCTGAGCCAAAATCAAGAGTTGACCACTCAGTTGACTGAGACACCCAGGCACTCCACTGTTTAAACATTTTAAAGTAAATGACAGGCAAACTATTTTTTTTAAAAGACATCCTAACTTTCTGCCCTTGAAAACTTCAGTATAAACATCTAAAATATATAAACCTATTTTATAAGCCAAAGTAGCATTATAACTATCAAATTAATAATTAGTAAGGGAGACTGAGCTGTGGTTATTTTTTTTTGGTAAATATTTATGTCAGTTTTGGTACCAGTATTATCCTTGCTTCATAAAATAACAGGAAGTATTCCTTATTTTCCTATCTTTTGAAACATTTCAAAGGAGCAAAGGAAAAAAAAAAGGAACACTGAGACTTCCTGTTCTTTTTTTATTATTTTATTTTTAATTCCAGTACAGTTAAGGTACAGTGTTATATTAGTTTCAGGTGTACAATATAGTGATTCAACAATTCCATACATTATTCACTGCTCATCACAAATGCACTCCTTAATCTCCATTACCTATTTCACGCCCCTCCCCCACCACCTCCCCTCTGGTAACCATCTCCATCTCTGTAGTTAAGAGTCTGGTTCTTTTTCTTCTTCTTCTTCTTCTTCTTTTTTTTTTTTTTTTTGGTTTGTCTTGATTTCCTTTGTTTGTTTCTTAAATTGCACATATGAATGAAATTATATGGTATTTGTCTTTCTCTGATTTATTTCACTTAGCATTATACCTTCTAGATCTATCCATGTTGTTGCAGATGGCAAGATCTCATTCTGTTTTATGGCTAATATTCCATTGTACGTATGTGTACATATATATATACAAATATATATATATGTGTATATACACATATATACAAATATATATGTGTGTATACACACACACATATATATGTGTGTGTATATATACATATATACATATATATATGTATATACCACATCTTCTTTATCCACTCATCTATTGATGGACACTTGGGCTGCTTCATAATTTGGCTATTGTAAATGGTGCTGCAATAAACATAGGCATGCATGTTATCTTTTGAAATTAGTGTTTTGTTTTCTTTGGATAAATACTCAAGTAGTGAAATTATTGCATCATATGGTAATTCTATTTTTAATTTTTTGAGGAAACTTCATACCATTTTCCAGAGTGGCTGCACCAGTTTGTACTATCAACAGTGCAAGAGGGTTCCTTTTTCTCCACATCTTTGCCAACACTAGTTTCTTGTGTTTTTGATTTTAGCCATTCTGACAGGTGTCAGGTGATGTCTCCTTGCTGTTAAGATTTGCATTTCCCTGATAATTAGTGATGTTGAGCATTTTTTCATGTGTCTGTTGATCATCTGACCATCTGGATGTCTTCTTTGGAGAAATGTCTGTTCATGTCTTCTGCCCATTTTTAATTGGATTATTTGTTTATTTGGTGTTGAGCTGTTTAAGTTCTTGATATACTTCTGATAGTAACCCTTTATCAGATATGTCATTTGCAAATATCTCCTCCCATACAATAGGCAGTCTTTTAGTTTTGTTGACTGTTTCCTTTGCTATGCAAAAGCTTTTTGTTTTGATGTAGTGCCACAAAAAAAGTAGCACTGGGATTTCCTGTTCTTTTAAGCAAATTGTCTTTTTTTTGTTTGTTGTTTGTTTTCCCCTAGTTTTACTAAGATAAAACTGACAAAATTGTGTATATGTAAGTGTACAACAGAGTGATTTGATATACTTATGCATTGTGAAAATATTACCCCAACCAGGTTAGCACATCTACCACCTCGCATACCATTTATTTAAAGTGTGTGATGAGAACACTTATGATCTACCCTTAGCAAATTACAATTATATAATACGGTATTATGAACTATAGTTACAATGCTGTACATTACATCTGAAGAACGGACATGTCTTATAACTGAAGGTTTGTAGTCTTTGACCACCACCTCTCCCATTTTCCCCACCCCAGCCCTGGTAATCACCACTGAACTCTGTCTCTATGAGCTCAATTCCTTTTTTTTTTTAGAATTTACATATATGTGAGATCACTGAATTTTTTCCTTTCTGTCTCGTTTATTTCACTTCATATAATGTCCTCTAGGACCACCCATGTTGCCACAAATGACAGGATTTCCTTCTTTCTCATGACTTAATAATGTTCCATTACATCCATGCAGATGTAGGTATAGATGTAGATGTAGATTTAGATATCGGTAGGTATCACAACTTCTTTACCCATTTAACCATCGATATGTACTAAGGTTGTTTCCATCTCGTGGCTATTGTGAATAATGCTCCAATGACTATAGGGGTACATACATCTTTTTGAGTTAAGTTTTTCCTTTGGAAAATACCCAGAAGTGGAATTGCTGGATCATCTGGTAGTTCTATTTTTAATTTTTTGAGGAACCTCCATCCTGTGTTTTTCATAATGGTGGCACTGATTTACATTCTCACCAACAGTGTACTAGGGTTCCCCTTACACCACGTCCTTGGCAACATTTGTCATCTCTTCTATTTTTGATAAAAGCCATCTTAATAGGTGTGAGGTGATATCTTATTATGGTCTTGATTTGCATTTCCTGATAATTAGTGAAGTTGAATACTTTTTTGTGTATGTGTCAGCCAGTTGTATAAGCCTTCTTTGAGAAACTATCCACCCACGTCCTTGGCCCATTTTAATTAAATCATTACTATTATCATCATCATCACCATCATTATTATTGTTATTATTTATTACCATTATAATTTTTGCTATTGAGTTGTATAAGTTTCTTATATATTCTGGATACTGACACCTTAGCATAAACATGGTTTGCAAATATTTTCTCCCTATCTGTGAGTTACGTTTTTGTTGATTGCTTCCCTTGCTGTGCAGAATCCTTTGTTTGATGTAGTACCACCTGTTTATTTTTTCTTTTGTTGCCTATGCTTTTGGTGTCATATACAAATAATCATTGTTAAGATCCATGTCAAGGAGCTTTTCCCCTACATATTTTTCTAGGAGTTTTCAGGCATTATATTTAAAGCCTTTAATCCATTGTGAGCTAATTTTTGAGAGTGGTGAAAGATAGGGGTCCAGTTTCATTCTGTTGAATGTGGCTCTCCAGTTTTCCCAATACAATTTATTGAAGAGATGATTTTCTTGTTGCCTTTGTCAAGGATTATTAGCCATTTATGCATAGGTTTATTTCTGTCTTCTCGATTCTGTCCCATTCAGCTATTGTGTCTGTTTTCATGCCAGTATTATATTGCTTTGATTACTATAACGTTGCAATATATTATGAAATCAGAATGATACCTCTGGCTTCATTCCTTGCTGCTAATTCCTTGCTCTAATGCATACACTGTTTCACCTGATGATATCCCATAATTCACAGAGGCTTTCTCACTCTTTTTTCATTCTTTTTACTTTTTTCTCCTCTAACTGGATAAGTATAAATGATCCTGCCTTTAAGTTCACAGATTCTTTTGTTCCACTTGCCTCATTCTGCTGTTGGTGCTTTCAACTGCATTTTTCCATTTCATTCATCGTATTCTTCAGCTCCCCAATTCCTCTTTGATTTTTTTTTTTTTATGGTTTCTATCTCTCTGTTAAACTTTTTATGTATTGTTTACCTGATTTCATTCTGTGTTTTCTGGCAGCTTATTGAGCACCTTCAAAACAATTAATTTGAATTCCTTATCAAGCAAGCAATGTGTCTCAAATTTTTGTTTGGAAGTTGTCTTTTTAGATGTTCTACCTCTTCTAGGCTGAGATTTAGTAGATTATATATTCACGAGAATTATCCATTTCACACATATTGTGAAATAAATTTATACACAGTGAAAAGAAACGTGGTTTCTAAAATTTCCTTGGTTTCAATTGTTTCCCCATTTCATTTATCATGTTTCTGTGTCTTCTTTCCCTATCTGCAACTTGTTTGAATCTTAAGTCTATGATTATAAGTAATCAACGTTACTATAAGCTTATGCCTGTGTTTCCTCAATATTTTAGCTAGTTCTCCACTATAGGGTTGGGACCTATTTTTTTTTTTTTTTTTTTTTTTTTGTAAATGGCCAGATAGCAACTTTATGTTAGGCTTAGAGTTGCTTATTCAGTCTCTGATGCATATTCTTCTGTTTATTTCAAAATTCTTTTTTTTCTTTTCTTTTTTTTTTTTAATTCAAATTCAAATTAGTTAACATAAAGTGTAGTCTTGGCTTTAGGAGTAGAACCCAGCGATTCATCTCTTATACATGACACCCAGTGCTCATCCCAAAGAGTGCCCTCCTTAATGCCTATCACCTGTTTTACCCATTCCCCCACCAACCATCCCTCCAGCAACCCCCAGTTTATTCTTTCTCTGACTGACTTATTTCGCTTAGCATAATACTTTCTAGTTCCACTCATGTTGTTGCAAATGGCAAGATTTCGTTCTTTTTCATCACCAAGTATTCCATTGTATATATATATACACACATCTTCTTTATCCGTTCATCAGTCGATGGACACTTGGGCTCTTTCCATAATTTGGCTATTGTTGATAGTGCTACTATAAACATTGGGGTGCATATGCCCCTTCAAATCAGCATTTTGTATCCTTTGGGTAAATATGTAGTAGTGTAATTGCTGGGTAATAGGGTAGTTCTATTTTTAATTTTCTGAGGAAACTCCATACTGTTTTCCAGGGTGGCCGCACCAGTTTGCATTCCCACCAAGCTGCAGCAACTTCTTACTTGGCATGTCTCCGGAAGCAAGAAAAATAAAAGCAAAAATGAACTATTGGGACCTCATCAAGATAAAAAGCTTCTGCACACTGAAGGAAACAATCAACAAAACTAAAAGGCAACTGACAGAAAGTGAGAAGATATGTGCAAACGACATATCAGATAAAGGGTTAGTATCCAAAATCTATGAAGAATTTATCAAACTCAACACTCAACAAACAAATAACCCAGTGAAGAAATGGGCAGAAGACATGAACAAACATTTTTCCAAAGAAGACATCCAGATGGCCAACAGACACATGAAAAGATGCTCAACATCACTCATCATCAGGGAAATACAAATCAAAACCACAATGAGATACCACCTCATACCTGTCAGAATGCCTATGATTAACTCAGGAAACAACAGATGTTGGTGAGGATGTGGAGAAAGGGGAACTAAATATATACTAGCAATAAGAGTTCTGTTCCACATTATGACCAGGAATTGGTATCGTCAGCGTTTTGGATTTTGACAATCACTTAATAACATGTTAAACATCTTTTCATATACTTATTTCCCATCTGTATTATCTTCTTTGGTGAGGTCCTTTCAGTTTTTTTGCACATTTTGTAATAGGGTTGTTTCTTTGTTTGTTTCTAATTGAGTAGTAAGAGGTCTTTGTACATATTCAATAAAAACCCAAAAATGTCTTTTGCAAATACTTTCTCCTTGTCTGTGGCTTGTCTTCCCATTCTCTTGACATTATCTTTCTCAGAGCAGTTTTTAATTCTAACAAAGGCCAGTTTATCATTTATTTCTTTCATGAATCATGCCTTTGGTGTCATATATAAAAAGGCCATCTAGGTGTTCATCTATGTTATCATCTAGCTTTATCATTTTCCATTTTCCATCTAGGCTTATGATCCATTTTGAGTGAATTCTGTTTTTTGAAAGGTGTCTAAAGTAATTTGTTGCATGTGCATGCCCAGTTGTGCCAGCATCACTGGTTAAAATGACTATCTTTGCTCCACTGTATTACCTTTACCTCTTTGTCAAAGACCAGTGGACTATATTTGCTAAACTACATTTAAGCAAGTCCATTTCTAGGCTCTCTATTCTACTCTATCCATCTATTTGTCTATTGTTCTTAAAAAAAAAAAAAGTTTATTTTATGAAAGAGCATGAGCAGAGTACAGGGACAGAGGGAGAGAGAGAAAAAAAAATACCAAGCAGGCTCCACACTCAGCATGGAGCCTGTTACATGTGGGGCTCGATTTCACGACCCTGAGGTCAAAATCGAGAGTCAGATGCTTAACTGACTGAGCCACCCAGACACCCGTCTGTCTGTTCTTGCACCAGTTCCACACTGTTTTGATCATTGTAGCTTTATAGCAAGTCCTACTTTCAGGTAGTAACACTCCTCCAACTTTGTTCTTTTAATACTGAGTTGGCTATTCTGGATATTTTGCCTTTCCATATAAACATTAGAATCAGCTTGTCAATATCCACAAAATAACTTGCTCCAATTTTAACTGCCATTGCATTGAATCTATATATCAAGGTGAAAAAAAAAAAAAGACAATATTGAGTCTTCCTATCCATGAACATGGACTATCTTTCTATTTATTTAGTTCTCCTTTGATATCATTCATAGGACACTTGTAGTTTACCTCATGTAGGCTTTGTACATACTTTGTTAAATTTATACCTATTTCATTTGGGGGGGTGTTAATATATATGATATTGGGTTTGAATTTCAAATTCCACTTATTCATTGTTTTTATATAGTGAAGTGAACTCGTTTTTGTATATTAACCTCATATCCTGCAACTTTGCAATAAGTGCTTATTGATTTTTTATTTATTATTTTATTATTAATTTTTTAGAGAGAGCAAGAGAGTGAAAGCAGGTGAGGGAAAGACAGAGAGGGAGAGAGAGTAGCAACTCAAGCAGGCTCCATGCCCAGCACAGAGCCTGATGTGGGGCTTGATCTCATGACCCTGGGCCTGGGATCATAACATGAGCCAAAATCAAGAGTTGACCAACTGAGCCACCCAGGAGCCCCTGGGTTATTTCTGATTTTCTACATAGAATGATAATGCCATCTGCAGGGGCAGATTTATTTCTTCCTTCCCAATCTATATACTTTTTTATTTCCTTTTATTGTTTCATTGCATTAGTTAGGACTTCTGGTAACAGGAATTTACATAAGAACTTAAAAAAAAAGAATTTCCATCTCTCTACTTACATTATTATTCTTGCATGTTTATTTTTTTCACTAAAATCCTTAACATATTAATCATAGTATTTGAAAATTCCTGGTTTGATAATGCTAACATTCCTGCTATATCTGATTTTAGGTCTGATGTTTATTTACTCACTTCAAAATGTTTTATTTTATTTTTTTGCCTTTTAGTATTCCTGGTAATTTTTTTTAAGTTTATTCTTCTATTTTGATAGAGAGAGAGAGTGTACAAGTGGGGAAGGAGCAGTGAGGGGGGGAGAGAGAATCCCAAGCAGGTTCCACACTGTCAGCATGGAGCCTGATGTTGGGCTTTAACTCACAAACCATGAGATCACGACCTGAGCCAAATTCAAGAGTCTGATGCTTAACCACTGAGCCACCCAAGTGCCCCATTCCTTGCATTTTTTATGCAAGGTAAATATAATGTACTGGGTAAAAGAAACTGCAGTATCTAGTCCTTTAGTGATGTGGTAGTAAGGAATAGGGGAGTGGGAGCTTTCTATGGTTCTATGATTAGGTCTTAGTCTTTTTGTGAGTCTATGCCCCTGGACTATGAGCTTCTAGCTTCACTAGAGCTTCTCAGTGTTTTCTTCTCTGTAGGCTGGACAGGATAGTTATAAGGGGGGTGGAGTTGGGTATTTCCCTTCCCCCAGGGAAGTCTGGGTTCAATAAAACTCCAGTGGGTAAGGCTCTGGTAAAAACTTTTCTCCTGAGGGCTGGTCTTGTTATGAAAAAGATTGCTCTGGCATATTTCAGAATGGTTCCTTTTCCCTCCCCTTTCCAGAAGCACAAAGGGATTGTTCTCCAGTATCCACAGTGAGGACCTGAGAGATCTCCCGGAGTTGACCTCACAAAAAAGTGTGGAAGCCTCCTCATAACTGGGTCTACCTAGAGGCTTTTGTACTCTCGTATTTGTTCAGACTCGACCTCTAGAAATTCATCAGTTAAAGTTTAAATTTCTTTTCCCCACACAGCTTCCCATGGAGGTTTCTTCTTGTGGATCTGTTCTCTGGTAAACTGTGGTTTTTCTATCTCTCCCTGTTTATCTCTTCTATTTTTGGTGTAGCCATTTGTTCTATGATCTCACCCTACTGACGGCTGTAACAACTGTTTCTCTCAGTTTGTTCAGATTTTTACTTGTTAGGGTGCAGTGGCAACTTCTAAAGTCATTGCATCCCAGACCAGAAACTAGAACTCTCTCTTCATTTTATGGTTTTTTTTTTTTTCCATTTTTATGGTATTGCTGTGCTTTCTGTAGTATCACTATTCAGCTTCACATTATTTTATTGTCTTTCCATCTCTTTTTTGAGTTCCCTTGGTTCTGCTTTGTGACCCAATTGCTTAAGTAGGTTCCAAAATCACTGTTGAAAATGCTGCAAATTTTCTCCACATTGTAATGGTATCTTCCCGATGGTTTTTCTTCTATTAACAACATGTGATATTCCTGCTTTTTCTAATATTATGTATACAATTGAATTTTTTCCTTAAGTTTGAATTAGATGAATTTTTCTCAATCAACTATTATTAACAGGAAGATTCTCTAAACGAGGGAAAGGATGAGGATATCTTTCCCAGCTAAAAAAGCCTTCATCTCAAGGGCATCCTCTTCTTATTAAGTGACAAACTTTATTCGTATATGGTGACTTGGGGTGACCAGATTTCCTTTGATTCACATACCCATTCTGGTTTCATAAGGGCTCCTATCACTGATGTTTCCTTCCTTACCTACACAATTAGCAGTGCCACCAGGGATGCAGTTCCTGCCTTATACAACAATCCCTCTTTTTGGAATGGTTTTTAAAAAATTCTGTAACCTCAGGACACCTGGGTGACTCAGTTGGTTAAGCGTCCAACTTCAGCTCAGGTCATGATCTTGTGGTTCATGGGTTTGAGCCC
>NW_024412445.1:9362911-9423497 GCF_014898765.1 Herpailurus yagouaroundi | reverse complement strand
GCCCCCCCCCCCCCCCAATCTGTCTCTCTCTTACAAATAAACATTAAAAATTATTTTAAATTCTATAACCTCTGTTCCCTATATACTCTCCATACCTTTTTTTTTTTTTTTTGCCTCTCTTCCTTGCCCACTTCATACTCAGATATGCCTGCAAAACCTCCCTCTCTGGGTGTCTCATCCTTCTGAGAATAATTATTTCTTGATTTGGGAGACGGGGAATTGCAGAATACAACTTGCCACCCATGGGTCCTTTGGCTTTCTTCACCTGGACACCATTGTGGTTTTCCACAGTCATTTTGGGTTCGATTTATTTTTCATCCATTATTATTTGGTGTATTCTCTATCTCACAATTTTGCCTAAAAATTAAATTGTGGGTACTTCATTCATTCTTCTTGATTATACAGTTTTAGGAGACAAGATAGGAGAAGCATGGGTGTAAATACATTCCATAGTGCTACCTGAATCCCAGAGTCCTAAATATTACTTTTAATCATTCACACCAAATACCTCTATCATAGCTCTATCAGTGATTCTAAAAGATGACAATAAATGAGGATTTTTAAGAAATATTGATTTTTGGACTCCTCCACCTAAGATCCTCATTTTGTCATTTTGGGATGAAGGCTCATAATATTTTGTTTATTATAAAGCCCTCTGAGTGTTTCTGATGCATAGCATTTAGGACCTAATAAAATTAGGACCTAAAATTGGATGTTAAAATTAGCATTTAGGACCTAATAAAATTAAAACTCCTATTTCAACAAGAGGAAATATTTTAAGTAAAAGACTTATTACTTATATGTGGAATTTAAGAAACAAAACAGATGAACATAGGGAAAAGAGAAAATAAAAAGGGAGAGGGAAACAAACCATAAGGGACTCTTAACTATAAAGAACAAACTGAGGGTTTGCTGGAGGGAAGGTGGGTGGGGAAATGGGTTAAATGGGTGATGGGTATTAAGGAAGGCATCTCATGTTGGGATGAGCACTGGGTGTTATATGTAAGTGATGAACCACTAAATTCTACTCTTAAAACCAATATTATACTATATGTTAACTAACTAGAATTTAACTAAAATTTTGAACTAAACAACAAAAACTACTTCAAAACATATGTTTAAAACAAAAAAGATGTGATACACACACACACACACACACACACACATATATATACACACACAATGGGACATTAGCCTAAAAAGAATGAAATCTTGCCATTTGCAATGAGATGGATGGAGCTAGCATGTATTATGCTAAGCAAAATAAGTCAGTCAGAGAAAGATTAAATACTGTATGATTTCCCTCATATGTGGGATTTAAGAAATAATACAGATGAACATAAGGGAAAGGGGAAAAAAAAGAGAGAGTAAAGGAAACCGTAAGAGACTCTTAACTATAGAGAATAAACTGAGGGTTGATGGGCGGGGCGGCCCGGCGGGGATGGGGGGGGTAGGTAGGGTAAATGGGTGATGGGCATTAAGGAGAGCATTTGTGATAAGCACTGGGTGTTATATGTAAGTGATGAATCACTAAATTATACTTCTGAAACCATTATTACACTATATGTTAACTAAGTAAAATTTAAATAAAACTTTGAAATAAAACAAAAAAGAAAAAGGTGTTTTAGGGGAAATCTGTGCTAAGAGTAACTATGTTGTTTTTCCTTTCAAAATATCCTTCTTTGAATTTACTTCAAGTTAGCCAAAATTATCTAAATTTATATTAAGATAAATTTCTTTGGCTGTATAAGTTGAACTAACTCCATGTCTTCCTGGGTTTAAAAGTTTGAAAAATTTAATTGTAATGTCATTTATGTAAATGTTGTATTCATAATAGGCAAATATAAATAAAGCACCACAGAAATAAATATAAAAATAAACACAAATAAAAAAAATTAGGGCCTTTTCGATTGTGTATTGTAAAAGCAGGTATCGTATCGGTTCTCAGTATTCTAACATGTATACTTATGTCTATGCTGTTCATTGACTAAACTATAAAAGTTTAGCAAAGGCTATAAATCAATATGAAAATTATTATTGGCACTAATCATACTGTAGTCTAATCCCTCAGAAGAAGGTCTTTATTTCCTTATACTCCCTAAATAGTTATCATAATGTTCTGGCTACATGGTAAAATAATAAGAATATAAAGATTAGTTAAGGCAAGCTAATTTTGAAATTAAGTTTTTGGATGTAAAGTGTATTACTGGTTGCTTATTCAATTATTATCACTAAATTCAAAAGCAGAATCTTTATGTGTCTAAATGAGTCAAATGGGTACAAGCAATAGGTTAAATAGTTTAGGTACAATGGAGAAATCATATACCACAACTTGTCACAAAGATCAAAGTGTAAAGGCAAATAAAAAACTGAACCTACAGCAAGTTATCTCTTATTATACATTTTCATAGATACCCATATATTAGGTCAAATAAATAATGCTATAAAAATATGACATACTACATACCAAAGTTCAAATTTCAGGCAGAAAAGATTTCTTTAGAAATAAAATTCCAAAGTATCTCATCACTGAAGAAGTTCAAGATTTTGTTTAAAGGGTATAAAACTTTACCACTTTAAAAGAAGCAAATTTTAAATTCAAATGTTACAATTGTAATCCCCAAACAGAACATCAATTAACTATACCCTATATTCTCACCTGTCCAACCAGTATAAGCAGAGCAATCATGTGGATCAGCTGTCTTGAGCCCCTCTTCCATTTGCTGTAGAAGATCTTTGATTTTGGTCTGGATTCGCCTTGTGAAATTATGAATGATCTGAGAACCAAAAAGAAGACATAAATTTAAATTGCATAAGAGTAGGGTAATATTGTAATAAATACTTTAGTAGTCTAACTTGTCAGAACATGAGACAGTAATCATATTACTTGGCCCATTTCAATGCTTCATTGGTTATAGAGATAATGCCCTATATGGACTATAAGTCATCGGTAAAATTATAAAAAATAAGTTGTAGAAACCAAAGGAAAAACTATTTCTTAAAAAAAGACGGATTTGGGGCACCTGGGGGACTCAGTCGGTTGAGCATCCAACTCTTGATTTTGGCTCAGGTCATGATCCCGGAGTTGTGGGATTAAGTCCCGCATCCAGTCCATACTGAACATGGAGCCTATTTAAGATTCTTTCTCTCTCTCTCTCCCCCCGTCTCCCCTGCTTGCGCTGTCTCTCTAAAATAAAAATTTTTAAAAAGATGGATTAGACTAAACAAAAAAAGATGGATTCAACTAAATGTTAACTTCTACAAGTTAAAGAATATAAGAAAAAGATGATTCAAAAATTAATGACCAGGGGGAAATAACTGTAATAGAAAACAATATAATAAAAAAAGACTACAATAATACAGAAATAGATATAAAATTATTGATGTATTTTTAAAAAGGAAAAATAAAAAATATTCAATCACTTAGAAATTATCGAAAAGAAAATAAATACAAGTACCATGGTTTGCCTTATCAGATTAACAAATAATAACATTGAAAAATATGAAGTCCCCATGCTGCTAGGAGCTACAGAAACAAGTATCCTTTTTCACTGCTGGTAGTCTTTCTCAAGAGAAACAGCAATATTCTTCTTTTTTTCAATTTTTTTTAACATTTATTTTTGAGAGAGTGAGCACGAGTTGGGGAGGAGAGAGAGAGAGAGAGGGAGACACAGAATCTGAAGCAGGCTGCAGGCTCCGAGCTGTTCACACAGAGCCCAACATGGGGCCTGAACCCACGGACTGAGAGATCATGACTGAGAGATCATGACTGGAGCTGAAGTCTGATGCCCAATGGGCTAAGCCACCCAGGAGCCCCAGCAATATTCTTAAATAGGTAGCTGATAGTGTTCAGATTTTTATGTCTCTGATGATTTTTGAAAAATCTACTGCTACATAAATTGCTGAGGTATTAAGATACATGATTATGGTCATGGGGTTTTCTATTTATTCCTTTAATTATTTATTGCTTTCATGTATTTTTGTAGTTCTGTTGTTAGACATAGACAAATTTATGACTGCATGTCCTCCTGACAGAGTGACTTGTTATCCTAGTGAAATGTCCCTCTCTGGGACTATAGAGAAAATGTTTTTGTGTTATTGCACAGTTAGGGCTTTCAGGGCAAATTTTACTGAAATTTGGGGTTCTGAACTAAAAGTAAACTTTAGGAATTAAGTTACAATTGAATACATTGTGAGGACTCCAGAGAGGTTTACTTAATCCCGGAGGTATGTGTTTACATTTCCGGGGGCTGTATGTATTTCTGAGTAGTAAAACTGAAGACCAATGGGCTTTTCATTGAGAGATTTATTTACACACACCCCCCCCCAAAGACTTATATATTTGCAATGAAACTCTCTCAGAAGAAGGGAAGAAGTTTCCTCTATTCCATTTGTAAAAAGCAGAGAAAAATTATTTCTTTTTTTAATATTTGCCTACAATACATAGACTCTGTGTGTGGAAGATATCTGACCTGGCTTCACTGTGTTGTTCCATAGGCAAGACCTGAGACACGTGGAACCACTCACTGGCTATAGTCTGTCTGAAAAATAATAAATCTCTAATCCAGAAACCTCTTATGTACATTGAGGAAAAAATTAATTGATAGATAGTAAAAATCTAAATGAGGGTGAGATCGGCATCACTGCAGCATTGGGCACACCTTATTTTTGTCCTGCAATAATAAAAATAAATCCACAAACATAAGCGCTTCTGTGTGAGTTGTGGAACCCAGCGCCTTGCACCACGGGACCCATGGTGGGTTTAGCTCACCGGTCTACCAGATATCAGTACTTGCTGTAGAACCTACAAGAGACTGTGAATTGGTTCCCGCCCCTCTCAGATGTGATCTGGGAGTGCATGCAGAACAGTGAGTTAAGCAATCACTTTCAGATCATAAGGCCTTTGGGGGAAGTTCTGATTTCCAGAGGAAAAGTTCCAACATCCACTAGAGGAAAAAAAAAAACGAGTTTGTAGGTACTAGATTGGGTAAGACCTTGTCTTTATCAACATCACCGCTTCCCAAAGGTGGTATAGCACAGGGCTAAATAGATGGCCTGTATTTTCTCCCACAGGGAAAAGGGAGAGCCTGGGCATGAATGAATGCCCAGTTTTCAAATTTGTGCAGGACTTTGCTGAAGAGACTCATTTTTCTCTCACGGCATCCAGAGCATCACTGGATGAGCTCCATGAGCTCACGGCATCCAGAGCATCATGGAGAGCTCCATGAATGGGGAGAAGAGGCAAATCAGGGCTGTAGTATATAAGATTCTCAGAGGGCATAAAAGGGATATAGTTCCTGCTGATGTATGTGTTCCAGACTCCATCAGGTTCATGAAAAATCAAGGAAAGAGGACATACCCAAAAGATCACAATCATCTTCCAAAAACCAAACCGAAACAAAGACATGAAAATGTATGATTTACCCAATAAAGAATTCAAAAAAGCTGTTTTAAGGAAACTCAATGAGTACAAGAAAATACAGAAAGAAAATTTAAGGAAATCAGGAAAAGAACACATGACCAAAATGAGAAATTTAACAAAGAGATAGAAATCATAGAAAAGAATCAATGATAAACTCTGGAGTTGAAGAATTTAATGGAATAGAATCACAACAGAGAGAATCAAAAGCAGAGTAGACCAAACAAAAGATAGAATGAGTTAGAGGACAGGCACTTTGAAACACCCAGTCTGAAGACAAAAAAGAAAAACAAATTAGAGAGTGAAGAAAGCCTATGTGATCTATAGGACACTTATAAAACAAAACAAAACAAAAACAAATTTCTGAATCAGTTCCACAAAGAGAAGAGATGAGGGAACAGAAAGCTTCAAGAAATAATGCAGATAACTTCCAGATTCTGGGAAAAGATTTAGACATAATAAATAGATCACCCCATTATTTTCATTCAAAATGTCCTTGTCTAAGACACATCATGATAGAAACATCAAAAATCAAACTGTAGAGTGCTGACAACACTGACTCCATCTTTGGCCCTCCATCTTGTTCATGTTCACTTGATGACCTCTCTTGGGGGCTACATATCTAGACCCCTTGGAGATTAATATGGTCTTAGAAAAGACCACCAAGGCCAGGATGAGAAGAGGCTTGCTTTGGTCTCCCATGTATCTGTTAGAGAACATAGTCTTGCCCCTTCCTGGTGGCACAGGGGGTGCCATAGTATCTAATTAAAGATGATCTGCAAATTAGATACATGCAAACCCCTTTGAGATGCATGTAAACCCCTCGATCTCACTACAATGCCCTCCTGTGTGTCCTCTCATTCTATAAAATCTGTGGATTAATGTCTTGACTTTGCACAGAATAACTACAAAGCAACTGGATCATCTACTGCCTGATCCCCCCATCAGTAAGTTCCCCTGAATAAAACACTGTGTAAACCAAAACAAGTTGCCTTCTTTGTTTCTCAGTCTCAAAGTGCCTTCTCCATTTGGAGGATACTTTATTGTCCCTCTCCCACCTTCTAACACAACAACAAAAGAGAGAAACCTAAAGGTAGCAAGAGTAGAGATTATACATAACCTACAAAGGAACTTCAATGGGGGTATCAGTGAATTTCTCAGCAGAAATCGTACAGACTAAGACTAGGATGATATATTCAAAGTGCCAAAAGAAAAAATAACTGCAAACCAAAACCAAACAAACAAACAAACAAACAAAACCCAAAAACAACAAAAAAACCTTTCTGGCAAAATTATCCTTCAAGAATGAAGGAAAATAAAGACTTTCCCAAACAAACAAAAGCTGAGGGAATTCATCACCACTAGACCTGCCTAATGAGAAGGGCTGAAAGGAGTTCTTCCAGCTGGAATGAAGGGAAGCTAACTAGTAACATGAAAATGTAGGGCTGCCTGGGTGGCTCAGTCGGTTAAGTGTCCAATTCTTGATTTTGGCTCAGGTCATGATCTCACAGTTTGTGATTCGGGCACCACGTTAGACTCTGCACTGACCTCACGGAGCCTGCTTTGGATTCTCTGTCTCCCTCTCTCTCTGCTCCTCCCCCACTTGCTCTCTCTCAGAATTAAATATTTAAAAACGAAAAATAAAAAAAAATACGAAAATATAAAACACACTGATAAAGGCAGACATGCAGTCAAATTCAGAAAACTCTAATACTATAATATGATAGTGTGTTACCCATTTTACTATAAAGGTCAGAACAAGAGTAGCAAAAGTAAGTATTACTATTATAATTTGCTAATGAATATACAATATAAAAAGAGACAAATCATCACTAAAAAGCATAAACGGAGGAGAGTAAAAGGGTGGTGATTTCATGTGAGATTGAGGTTAAGCTGTTATTAGTGTAAAAGAGACTTAGATCTATAAGATGTTTTAGGTAAGTCTCATAGTAACCACAAAACAAAAAATTATAGTGGATTCGCAAAAGTTAAAGACGTAGGAATCAGAGCATACAACAGTGACAAATCACAAACCGACAAAGGAATGCAGCAAGAGAGGCAAAAAGGAAAAAGGCAACTACAAAACAGGCAGAAAGCTATTAAAAAGATGGTGCCGGTAAGTCCTTATGTGTCAATAATTACTGTACATGTAAGTGGACTGAACTTTTTAAACCAAAAGGCAAAGAGTATCTTGATGGGTAAAAAAAAAAAAACAAAACCCAAACAAGAAGACCAAACCTGAAAGAGACTCACTTCAGCATTAAGGACACACATAGGCTCAAAGTGAAGGGATGGAAAAAGATATTCCATGCAAGTGAAAACCAAAGGACAAGGGTGGCTATATCAGAAAAAAATAAGAAAGAACAGACTAAGTAAAAAACAGTAACATAAAACAAAGGTCATTGTATAAAGATAAAGGGACCAATTCTTCAAGGAGACATAATAATTGAAAATATATACACACTCAACATGAGAGCACCTAATACGTTAAGCAAATATAATCAGATCCGCAGGGAGAAGTAAACAATACAAGAATAAAACTGGACTTTAATATACACTTTTTAAGAATGAATAGATCATCCCAACAGAAAATCAACAAGTAAACATTGGATTTAAACAATATGTTAAACCAAATGGACCTAACAGACATATAGAAGACATTCCATTAGACAATAACCAAATACACATTCTTCTCAAGTGCACACATATCATTCTTCAAGGATAGATCATATCTTCATACAATCACAAACAAGTGTTACCAAATCTAGATGACTGAAATCATACCAATTATCTTTACTGGCAAAGTTATAAAAGTGGAAATCAATAAGAAGAAACTGGAAAATCTACATATATGTGAAAATTAAACAACACACCCCTCAATAATCAAAAGGTCGAAGAAGAAATCGAAAGGACATTAAAAAAGTATCCTGAAACAAATGAAAATGGAAACACACATACTTAAATTATGGGATGCTGCAAAAGCAATTCTAAAAGGGAGGTTTATATGGATAATATTTACATAGATAATTTCTATATTAAGAAAAAAATGATTTTTTAGAAAGTTTATTTATTTTGAGAAAGAGCATGAGCAGGGTAGGGGAAGAGAGAGAGAGGATCCAAGCAGACTCCGCGATGTCAGTGTGGAGCCCAGTGGGGTGTTTGAACTCACCAACTGTCAGAGCCATGACCTGAGCCTAAATCAAGAGTCAAGTACTTTACCGACTGAGCCACCCAGGCATCCCAAGAAAAATTAAGATCTTAAATAAATAACCTAACTCTACATCTCAAGAATCAGAAAAAGAATAAACCAAGCCCAACATTAGCAGGAGAAAAATAATAAATATCAAAGCAAAAGTACACGAAATGGAGACCAGAGGAAAAGTAGAAAAAAATTAACAAAACTAAGACTTGGTATTGCAGAAAGAAGAAAAAAATCGACAAACCTTTAGCCAGTCTGAAAAAAAAGGAAGACTCAAATAAATAAAAACAAAATGAGGGGCACCTGGGTGGTTCAGTCGGTTAAGCATCCAACTCTTGATTTTGTCTCAGGTCATGATCTCACAGTTCCTGGGTTCAAGCCATGCATTGGCATCTGTGCCGAGAGTGCAGAGCCTGCTTGGGATTCTCTCTCTCTCTCTGCCCCTCTCTCACACACGTGTGTGCTCCCTCTCTCTCTCTCTCTCAAAATAAGTAAACTTAAAAAAAAATAAAATAAAAACAGGAATGAAAGATGAGACATTACAAGTGATACCAAAGAATGTAAAGAATCATGGGAGACTTCTATGAACAGTTATATGCCAACAGAATGGATAACCTAGAAGCAATGGGTAAATTCCTAGAAACATACAGGTAAGGCCAAATCAGAAAGAAATGGAAAATATGAACAGAGCAATACAAGGGCAAGGAGATTCGATGTGAAATCAAACGCCTTCCCAAAAAGAATTCCTCAAATGAGATGATGAATTCTACCAAACACTTCCAGCAAAATTAGCCATTCTTTTTTTTTTTTTTTTCAAAATCTTCTAAAATTAAAGAGGAGGGAATACTCCAAATGCACTGTACAAGACCAACACTGCCAAAGCCAGATAAGGAACACTGTAAGAAAACTACACATCAATATCCCTGATGAACATGGATGCAAAATTTTCAGTAAAATATTAGCAAACTGAATTCAAAAACACATTAAAAGGACACTATACCAGGATCAGGTGAACTTTATTCCTGGGATGCAAGGATGATTCATCAATAAATGCGATACACCACATTAACAGAACAAAAGATAAAAAATCATATGATCCCCTCAACAGATTTAAAAAAATACAATTGACCCTTCCTTGATTTCATGATTAAACTCTGAACAAATTGGAAATAGAAGGAACACACCTTAACATAATAAAGGTGTATACAACAAGGCTATAGCTAACATCACACTTAAAGATGAAAGGTTGAAAGCTTTTCCTCTAAGATCAGGACCAAGACAAAGGTGCACACTCTAACCACTTTTAATCAAGATAGTACTGGAAGTCCTAGCTAGGGCAGTTAGGGCAAGATAAAGAATTAAAAGGCATCCAAATAAGAAAGGAGAAAGTAAAACTGTCTACATTTCCAGATGACATCATCTTATATACAGAAAATCCTAAAAACACAGCCAAAAAATTGAGGGAAGTAATCAACAAATTCGGTAAAGTTGCAGGATATAAAACCAACATACAGAAATCAACCGTGCTTATATATACTAACAAAACAGCTTAAAAAGAAGCAAAGAAAACAATTCTATCACAATAGCACCAAACACAATAAAATACTTAGGAATAAATTTTGCCAAGGAGGTGGACTGTAAGACTATGAGACTATATAACTCTGAAATGAAAGAAACCGAAGACAAACAAATGCAAAGAAATCCTGTGTTCATGAACCAGAAGAATTAATATGTTACTGCTGTTAATGAATATGCCAACAACAATGGCTGATTCTCCATCTAACTGTCTGAAGACCTTTTGACTACAAGTTATTAGCTTGAACTTCCTGAGACTTGTGCTTTGGCTTTTACTGTGAATCAAAGGGATACAGAATAATTTGCATGACAAGAAAAAGACTGGAGAAGCACCTGTTTGATACCCGGTACGGCACTACCCATAAGATGGTACCCAGTCCATGTCTATTTCCCATACTCTTCTTCCCTACCATCAGAATTCTGATTATATTCAGGGCAGCAATGCATCCAGCCCCAGAAGAGCTACTTGCTTTTCCAGGCTGCCTTAGGACCAGGGGCAGACATATGACATAGTTCTGACCAATGAGGCATAAGTACAAGTCTTCTAGGACCTCTTAGAAGGTTCTTCTCTTTCCTGATGAAAGAGAAGGATACAGCTGGCACTCCCTTCTTTTTTTTCCCTTTTCCCTGCTATAAAATTAGACATGCAGTCTGGAGCTGTAGCAGCCATCTTCTACTAAACACAAAGAAGATGAGAGAAACACCAAAATGATCTCATAAATCCAGGCCCTGATCTTGTCGAAATAAGTCAACACCAATAGTTGTGTACTTCCAGACCTGCTATATGGGAAAAATAAGCTGATTAAGATACTTCCAAAATTGAGACTTCTGTTTATTGTAGCTGAATGCAGGCTGAACCCATATTTATATACAGTCTTGGCTCTGCTATAATAACCTTATCCCAAAGTATATGCTTTATTCCTCATAAATGCCACTGGAATGTAGCTCTAAGACTTATTATTATTTAATCCCTACTAATACTTGCCAAAATTTCACTGTAAAAATTTGTCTGCCTCTGCTTTGAGGTGGCTTTTCTAGTTCTTTATTTTCTCTCCCTCATAAAAGAAACTTCTAATTTGTTTATATGAGAACCACACTCTTATAAACAAAGAAGAAAATTTATTATGCCAGAATTCTGTTTGCATGTGATAAAGATTACCATACCAGGAGAATTTTTAACTGGCTCATCTCAGTTAATAGCAGTATTATATAAAGATAATTAACAATTACTGAGCACTTACAACATGACTGGCACTAAGTGCTTTACATGATATTTCAATTACTCTTCACATCACCAAATGCTTTTCTGTTTTTAGGTGAGAAAACTGAGGCTTACCCAAAGTCGCAAGACTCTTGGGGCTCTGACTCTACGGTCTAATTTCAAAGTTCCTGGGCTTCCCCATGCTGTGTAATTATTGTGAAATCTTTGATTCTATATTTACAGTTTACCATTAGATTTTCAAAAGACTTAACAGCCTTCCCTCAAACACACCATATAAATACAATACATATCGGCCACATAATATAGAAAAAGCAGGAGTAATTAAAGAATTTTGGAGGTTTTACCTCTGATCACAGACTGCTTTTTAGTAATTGCATTGCAATCAGAAGAAAATGTTCTTTTCCTACATAATAGGCAATGTTCCCCAACAAGGATGCTCCAAAATGTTATAAAGCAAAACTATATTGGAAGAGGTATTAATCACTGGCTATAACAGAACTTGTCGGGTGTCACTGCACCCATGTACAATGCATGTTATAATGAGATTTATTTTTCTTCTTCACAATGTTTTTCATGGTAATAAATCTTGGAATTAGGATAAGACAGCTCTATTCAGAGAAAGAAAAGAATAAGACAGGTAAACATAAAGACACTGTGTGGTATTTCAGCATGCAAATTACCCCAGATACAGGCTTGATAAAAGTTTAAGGAAATTAAACTCCTTTTTAGGCATGATATTTTCTTCTTTTTTTTTTTTTTTTTTAATTTTTTTTTAACGTTTTTATTTATTTATTATTTTTTTGGGACAGAGAGAGACAGAGCATGAATGGGGGAGGGGCAGAGAGAGAGGGAGACACAGAATCAGAAACAGGCTCCAGGCTCTGAGCCATCAGCCCAGAGCCCGACGCGGGGCTTGAACTCACGGACCGCGAGATCGTGACCTGGCTGAAGTCAGACGCTTAACCGACTGCGCCACCCAGGCGCCCCTAGGCATGATATTTTCTACATTACCTCACAAGAATTAAGGGGAATAATTTCTGTTCTATTATGTCATTCCCTAAAACATGAACATATGCACATATTCTGCACCTCTCTGTCTCTACTCTAGATTTTACACAACCTGTGGGTTCAGTTCAGAAAGTTCATAAGCTATGTTCTGTGTTGCATTTGGGGGAAAAAAAAGTAGATATAAATTTTACAAATATTATAGGTGATTAGAATGGATTAACATTAAAAAAAAAAAACCTCTTACTGAAGATAAAGGCCCAGATTTTCTTGAATCATGGTATAAAGCATAATTGATGTGTTAACTAAACATATGATAAAATACCCAACATTGTGTCTCTTTCTGTAACTGTCAGATACCTATAAAACATTTGAGGGAGCAGTTAAAATGGAGTAGTAAGGGTCCCTGGGTTTGTCTGGTCCCTTGAACACAGCTAGATCAACATCAAACCATTTTGAACACCTAGGAATTCAATCTGAGGATTAACAGACCAATCTGCATAATTTGAGGGAGAGCACATGGCAGGTACATGATGTGGAGAGGTAAACTGGGGGACAGAAGAGCCAAGGTGCCACAGAAGGGAGGGAGCCGCTGTCATAAAGAAGAGAAAGACAGAGGGGGAGAGAGAGCAGCACATTGGGTTGGTGCAAGAAAGCACACCCCCTGAAAGCAGCTAGAGAGAGTGAAAACACACGGGACTGCACAAGAAAACTGTTCCCCAAAACTATGGATAGGGGAAAAAGGAGAGAGTTTCAGTCCTGCCAGCATTTTATACACAGCGGAGAGCAGAGTCTGAAGTTTCATAGGTCAGCCCCTGGTGGTGCTCCATCGAGGAATGAGGGCAGAGCCCCTGGGGAGAACAGCGTGGTCTAAGGATTCCCAGGGTCGCCAGGAAGAAGTGATTCACCTATTCGGAGTGCAGTTGGTACAGGTGACCCAGCCTTTCCATGGGCAAAAGACCTGGTGGGCACCATCAAGCCACCACACTCAACTCTATAGGAATAGAGAGATGCCAGCTGAAGGCAACAAACACTGGCACCAATCGTGTGTTGTGATTTCCCATAAACTCTGAGCTGCTGCCACTGCGTGGTGGCGCAACCCTTTCTTGAGAACAATCTGGCCCTGGCCAGGGCAAGATGCTCCCCCCAGAAGATCAGTGTGCATTACTACCTCGGGGGGTCTCTGAAGTGTGGGGTTTTGAAACACAGCTGTGCCTGATATAAAACTCTGGAGAGAGGCGCCACATGGTAGGCAGATAGCTCACAGAGAAGGAGAGGCAGGGAGCTGATGGAAGTAAGGGACACAGGGGAGTAATTGGTCACGTGCCTGTGACAGCAAGAACTTCCCACTCTGGAGACTACACAGTGGGTTGAAACCATTTTCACCATAGGCCCACTGACACTGATCAACCCCAGGGAGCTAAACAGAACCATCAAGTGGAGAATGGAAACATTCCACCAAGCCCTGCCCCCTGTGTCTTCAAAACACACCTCCACTAGGGCAAGTTGGTCTGAGAATCAGAGCAGCAGATTCTCCCAGAGAATCTCTCCTCTCCCAGAGATCAGCACAAATCCCTTCCATGTGCTTAGTCTACCAATAGACTGCTGCAAAGTTTCAGCTCTAGGAGAAACTGGATCTAGCTTCATTTGGATCTTTTCCTTTGTTCGTTTTTTTTTGTGGTTGTTGCCTCTGTTTTTGTTTTTGTTGTTTTTCTTTTGTTTCTTGGATTCAGAAAGAGCAAGATTTTTTACTTAATTTTGTTTTTATATTATTTTATTGCTTTTTATTTTTATATTGTAATTGTTAAATTTTTCTATTTTCTATCAAGCTTCTCTTAATTAACAAGCAGACAAAAACACACCTAGGATCTAGCTTCCTTTATATGATTTTTTTCAACATTTTATTTCATTCTATTATTAATACTATTATTCTTGTTTTTTCTTCTTCTAAAATGACAAGACAGAGGAATTTGCCTCAAAAGAAAGAACAGGAAGAAATGGTGGTGAGGGATTTCATAAATAAGACATCTGAACTAGAATTTAAAACAACAATCATAAGGATACTAGCTGGGCATGAAAAAAAGCATAGAAGACACCAGGGAATCCCTTTCTGCACAGATAAAAAAAGAACTAAAATCTAGTCAGGGCAGAATTAACAATGCTATAAATGAGATGTAAACCCAAATGGAGTCCATAAAAATAAGAATGCACAAGGCAGAGGAGCAAATTAGCGACAGAAAAGATAAAATGATGGAAAGTAATGAAGCTGAAGAGAAGAGAGAAACAAAGGTCAGGAATCATGAAGACAGACTTAGGGAACTCGGCAATTATTAAAATGTATTAATATTCATATCATTAAAGCCCCAAAGTATGAAGAAAGAGAAAAAAGGGAAGAATGTTTATGTGAGCAAATTATAGCTGAAAATGGGGAAAGACACAGACATCAAAATCCCAGAAGCACAGAGAACTCCCATTAAATTATACAAAAATTGGCCATAACGAAGATATATCATAGTTAAATTCACAAAATGCAAACAGAATCATGAAAGCAGCAAAGGGAACCCAAAAGTTCCCCATTGCAAGAACCCATTGTTAACCCATAAGGGAAAACAATCAGGTTCCCAGCAGGTCTGTCCACAGAAACTTGGCAGGCCAGAAAAGAGTGGCAACATATATTCAAAGTGCTGAATGGGAAAAATATGCAGCAAAGAATACTATATCTAGCAATGTTGTCATTCAAAACAGAAGGAGACATAAAGAGTTCCCCCCGCCTCCCCCCACACACATACACAAAAACTAAAAGAGTTTCTGACCACTAAGCCAGCGCTGCAAGAAATTTTAAGTGGACTCTTAAGTAGAGGAAAAAACAAAAGCAAAAACAAAAAAACAAAACCAGAAGTAACAAAAGCGAGAAAGGACCAGAGAGCAGCACCACCAGAGACACCAACTCTACAGGTAACAAAATACAATGGCACTAAACTTCTATCTTTCAATAATCACTCTGAAGGTAAATGGACTAAATGCTCCAATCAAAAGACATTGGGTATCAGAAAGGATAAAAAAAAAAAAAAAAAAAAAAAAGATCCATCTATATATTGCCTACAAGAGACTCATTTTAGACCAAAATATACCTACAGATGGAAAATGAAGGGATGAAGACCATCTATCATGCTAATGGAAACCAAAAGAAAGCTGGGGTGGCAATACTTATATCAGACAAACTAGATTTTATTTTATTTTTAATTTTTTTAAACATTTATTCATTTCTGAGAGACAGACTGTGAGTGGGTGAGGGGCAGAGAGAGAGGCAGACACAGAATCCAAAGCAGGCTACAGGCAGGCTCTGAGCTGTCAGCACAGAGACCAACATGGGGCTTGAACCCACAAACCATGAGATTATGACCTGAGCCAAAGTTGGACGCTTAAGCTACTGAGCCACCCAGGCGCCCCCAGACAAACTAGATTTTAAAACAAACACTGAAATAAGAGATGAAGAAGGGCATTATATCATAATTAAGGGGTCTATTCAAAGGGAAGAACTAAAAATTGTAAGCATTTATGACCCAACTTGGAAGCACCCAAATATATATATCAATTAATCCCAAACATAAAGAAATTCATTGATAACAATACCATAATAGTAGGACACTTCAATACCCCACTTATAGCGATGGAAAGGTCATCTGAGCAGAAGAACAACAAGGAAACAATGGCTTTAAATGACACAGTAGACCAGATGGACTTAACAGATATATTCAGAACATTTCATCTTAAAGCAGAATACACATCATCTTGAGTGCACATGGAACGTTCTCCACAACTGATCACATACTGGGTCACAAATCAGCCATCAACAAGTACAAAAAGATTCAGATCATAATATGCATATTTTCAGACCACAATGCTATGAAACTTGAAGTCAACCACAGGAAAAATTTTGGAAATCCTCAAATACATGGAGGTTAAAGCGCTACCTACTAAAGAATGAATGGGCTATGCAGGAAATTAAAGAAGAAATTAAAAAATACATGAAGGAAAGGAAATGAAAACACGACAGTCCAAAACCTTTGGGATGCAGCAAAGGCAGTCCTAAGAGGAAAGTACATTGCAATTCGGGCCTATCTCAAGAAGCAAGATACATCCCAAATAAGCAACCTAACCTTAAAGCTAAAGGATCTAGAAAAGGAGCAGCAAATAAAGACTAAAGCCAGCAGAAGTGGGGAAATAATAAAGAATACAGAATTAAATGATAAAGAAACAACAACAACAAAATGCTAGAACAGACCATAGAATCTAGACCTGGTTCTTTGAAAGAATTAAAAAAATCTATAAACCCCCAGCCAGACTTATAAAAAAAAAAAAAAAAAAAAAAAAAGAGAGCGAGAGAAAGGACCCAAATAGATAAAATTACAAATGAAAGAAGAGAGCTCACAACTAATACCAGAGAAATGCAAACACTTAGAGAATACTATGAAAAGTATATGTCAAAAAACTGGGAAATCTGGAAGAAATGGACAAATTCCTAGAAACTCCCTAACTCCCAAAACTCAAACAGGAAGAAAAACAAAATTTGAACAGACCCATAACCAGTATAGAAATTAAATCAATAACCAAAAATCTCCCAAAAAACAAGACTCTTGGGCCAGATGGCTTCCCAGGGGGGATTCCACCAGGCATTTAAAGAAGAGTTAATGCCTATACTTCTCAAACTGTCCCAAAGAATAGAAATGGAAGGAAAACTTCTAAACTCATTCTACGAAGCCAGCATTATTACCTTGATTCCAAAACCAGACAAAGTCCCCACTAAAATGGAGAAATACAGGCCAATATCCATGATAAACCTAGATGCAAAAATTCTCAACAAGATACTAGAAAACAAAATTCAACAGTACTTTAAAGGAATTCTTCACCATAATCAAGTGAGATTTATTCCTGGGCTGCAGGGCTGGTTCAGTATTCACAAATCAATCAAGGTGATACACCACTTTAATAAAAGAAATGATAAGAACCATATGAACCTCTCAATAGATGCAGATAAAGCATTTGACAAAATACAGCATCCTTTCTTGATAAAAACCCTCAAGAAAGTAGGGACAGAAGTAACGTACCTCAACATCATAAAAGCCATATATGAAAGGCCCACAGCTAATGTCATCTTCAATGGGGAATAAGTGAGAGCTTTCCCCTAAGGTGAGGAACACAATAGAGATGTCCACTCTCAGCACTGTGATTCAACACACTACTGGAAATCCTAGCCTCAGCAATGAGACAATAAAAAAGAAATAAAAGGCATACAAATCAGCAAGGAAAAGTCAAACTTTCACCATTCCCAGACGACATGGAAAACCCCAAAGACCCCACCAAGGACTTCAGCAAAGTCGCAGGATATAAAATCAACGTACAAAATTTGGTTGCATTTCTACACACCAATAATGAAGCAGCAGAAAGAGTAATCAAGGAATCAATCCCATTCACAATTGCACCAAAAACATAAGATACCTAGGAATAAAAGCAACCAAAGAGGTAAACGATCTACACACTGAAAACTACAGAAAGCTTATGAAGCAAACTGAAGAGGACACAAAGAAATGGAAAAACATTCCATGCTCATGGTTTAGAAGAACAAACATTGTTAAAATGTCTATACTACCCAAAGCAATCGACACACTCAATGCAATCACCATCAAAATAACACCAGCATCCTTCACGGTGCTACAAAAACAATCCTAAAATTTGTATGGAACCAGAAAAGACCCCAAATTGACAAAGTAATTTTGAAAAAGAAAACCAAAACTCAAAGCTTCACAATGCCAGACTTCAAGGTATGTAATCAATTCAAAGCTGTAATCATCAAGATATATGAAACTGACACAAAAACAGACACATAGATCAATGGAACACAACAGAGTTCGATGAATGGACCCACAAATGTATGGCCAACTAATCTTCAACAAGTTGGATGCAGGAAAGAGCATCCAATGGAAAAAAGGCAGACTTCAACAATGGTGCTGTGAAAACTAGACGGCAATATGCAGAAGAATGAAACTGGACCACTTTCTTACACCATACCCCAAAATAAATTCAAAATGGATGAAAGACCTAAATGTGAGACAGGAAACCATCAAAGTCCTAGAGGAGAACACAGGCAGCAACCTCTTTGACTTTGGCCAGAGCAACTTCTTACTAGACACATCCCCAAAGGCAAGGGAAATCAAAGCAAACATGAACTATTGGGGCCTCATCAAGATAAAAACCTTCTGCACAGCAAAGGAAACAATCAATAAAACTAAAAGGCAACTGATGGAATTGGAGAAGATATTTGCAAATGACAATTCTGATAAAGGACAGTATCCAAAATCTATAAAGAACTTATCAAACTCAACACACAAAAACCAAATAACCCGGTGAAGAAACAGGCAAAAGATATGAATAGACACTTTTCCAAAGAAGACATCCAGATGGCCAACAAACACATAAAAAGATACTCAACATCACTCATCATCCAGGAAATACAAATCAAAACCATGATCAGATACCACCTCACGCCTGTCAGAATGGCTAAAATAACAACTCAAGAAACAACAGATGTTGGTAAGGATGCAGAGAAAGAGGAACCTTTTTGCACTGTTGGTGGGAATGCAAACTGGTGTAGCCACTCTAGGAAACATTATAGAGGTTCCATAAGAAAATAGAAATCCCCCTACAATCCAGCAATTGCACTATTAGGTATTTACCAAAGGATACAAAAATACAGATTCAAAGAGGCAGATGCACCCTAATGTTCATAGCAGCATTATCAACAATAGCCAAACTATGGAGAGAGCCCTAATGTCCATCGACTGATGAACGGATAAGGAAGATGTGGTATATATACACAATGGAACATTACTCAGCCATCAAAAAGAATGAAGTCTTGCCACTTGTAATGACGTGGATGGAGCTGGAATATATTATGCTAAGTGAAGTAAGTCAATAAGAGAAAGATCAATACCATGATTTTACTCACATGTGGTATTTCAGAAACGAACCAGATACACATATGGGAAGGGGGAACAAAAGAGAAGAGAGGGACATAAACCACAAAAAACTCTTAACTATAGAGAACAAACTATGGGTTGACGGAGCGAGGTGGGTAGAAGATGGGGGGGTTGATGGGGATGGGTACTCAGGAGGGCACTTGTGATGAGCACTGCGTGTGTGATGAGAATTCTACTCCTAAAACCAATATTGCAATGCCTGTTAACTAAAATTTAAACAAAAAGTAAAGTTGAGAAAAAGAAGCAGAAACACGATATGGATTATTAGCAAATGTTGAGCTTAGTATTATTCAGTTATTCTTTTGAAAAATAAATAATCATTGTTTTCCATGTGCCAGGCACTGTTACTGGGCCAAAAGGTGAATAAGACTGGGTTCCTACTCTCCAGAGCTCTTGGTCTAATGAGACAGACATAAAGATAATTATGATGCTACATAATAAATGTCTGTGTGTGTGTGTGTGTGTGTGTGTGTGTGTGTGTGTGTGTATGTATGTGTGTGTGTGGAGAGACAGAGACAGAGAGAGAGAGAGGAAGAGAGATTTCATACATGGTTACAGCCTGGAGCTTCTAGGAAAATGATACATCTTAGAAAACCATCTTCAACTCACCCTTCAGGAATTCACTATGGCTATTCTTAAATCCTTGCTTTTGAAGGTGGGCAAGTGTATAGCCAGAGTGTTCAGAAGGGTGAAGAGGAGATGGAAAGGCATTAACAACCCCTGTGAGACTGGAGGAGACCTTTCTTTGGTTAGGGGCTATCATCAGTGGGGCACTTTGTAGGGTAGAAGTCCATGAAAGCTTGTTCCTCCCATGGAAAACAAAAACAAAAACCACTGCTGAGCCTCCTTTGCATAGCTGTGTGCAGAAAGTTTCCTAAGCTCCATTAAAAGAATGTATGTCCTCTAAGTCCATTAGTACCCTTTCATCAGTCATTGTCACTGTCATCGACACAACCCTACAGGTAAGATATAATTATTACCCCTATTTTGCAGATGACAAATATGAGGCACAGGGAGAGAGGTAAAGTAATTTGTCAAAAGTGATACAAACAATAAGTGGTAGAATTGGAATCTGAACCCAGGTAGCCAGCTCTAGATTCCAAACTTTTAACCAATATGCTAAGGACTTTTATGATAGGCAAAACAGCCCCAAAGACATCTATGCCCCAATCCCTGGAACCTGAAACAAGTCAAAGACTTTAGAGAGAGTATCCAGGTAGAGCCAGTCTAATTACACAAACCTCTAAAAGCAAGAACTTTTGGGGCGACTGGGTGGCTCAGTCGGTTAAGCGGCCGACTTCAGCTCAGGTCGTGATCTCGCGGTCCGTGAGTTCGAGCCCCGCGTCAGGCTCTGTGCTGACCGCTCAGAGCCTGGAGCCTGTTTCAGATTCTGTGTCTCCCTCTCTCTCTGACC
Organism: Herpailurus yagouaroundi; assembly: GCF_014898765.1. Classification (NCBI taxonomy): domain Eukaryota; kingdom Metazoa; phylum Chordata; class Mammalia; order Carnivora; family Felidae; genus Herpailurus; species Herpailurus yagouaroundi. The sequence goes on along the minus strand of NW_024412445.1, from coordinate 9,402,626 downwards.
CTCCCTCATTCATGCTCTGTCTCTCTCTGTCTCAAAAATAAATAAACGTTTAAAAGCAAGAACTTTCTCTGTGTAGAGTCGGAAGGATGTGGGAGAAGGTGAAGAAGACAGGGGAGACCTGACATGTGAGAGGTGACAAGGGGCCACAAGGAGAGCATGAGAAAGAATCAGGCAGCATCAAGGAGCAAAGAGCAGCCCCTGGAAGGCAACAGCAGGGAAATAGGGACCAGAGTGCTACCCCCACAAGTTCTTCAAGTTTGGGCTCACAGCCTGAATGAGACCAGAAGCATTTCATCCCCAGAGCTGCCGGAAAGGGAGGGGGCCGTGCTGACACCTTGATTTTGGCCTCGTGAAACTCGAAGCAGGTAACCAGCTGAGCCACACTGTTCCCAGTTCTGCCTCACAACTGTGAGCAAATAAATAGGTGGTGTTTTAAGCTGCTAAACTTGCAATAATTTATGGCAGCAATAGAGAAATAACACAACTTAGTTAACCCTTTGAATGGCTTGGGTGTGGCCAAGTAACAAAGATTCCTATGACAAATGAAATAAAGCTTCACAGAGAAGGTAGCATCTACCATGAGTCTTCTAGAAGGATGAGTTTGCCATGTGAAAAGTACAGGGGAAGGCACTCTATGCTGCAGTACAAAGAGGAAACAAAAAAGATGTTTAGGTGAAAGACACGGTATTTTCCGAAAAAAACAAGTAGTCCTGTATGAAAAGTAAGGAATATGTAATAATTTTCTTTCTAAAATATTTGTTTTTTCTAGATTTTTAATAAAAGTTTATCTATTTTGAGAGCGAGGGAGGGGCGGAGAGAAAGGGGGAGAGAGAGAATCCCAAGCAGTCTCCACACTGTCAGCACAGAGCCCAATGTGGGGCTTGAACCCAGGAACCCTGAGATCATGACCTGAGCGGAAGTCAGACACTCAACTGCCTGAGCCACACACGCGGCCCTTTTCTGTACTTTCTGATGAAAGTTGTGTTTGAGGAAATAACAGAAATCTGTAAAGAAATCATGATCTTTAAATAGAAAAGTGAAATGTAAATAGGTGTTTAAATGGGGCACTTGGGTGGCTCAGTTGGTAAAATGTCTTGATTTCACATCAGATCATGATCCCAGGGTCCTGGGATTGAGCTCTGGATTGAACTCTTGGAATCTGCTTGAGATTCTCTTCTCTCTCTGCCTCTCCCCGGCTCTGCATGCTCTCTCTCTCTAAAACAAACAAACAAACAAACAAACAAACAAACAAACAAACACCATGCACATATAAAGGAATCCTAAAAACATAAGTTAAGCTTTCAAGTTATGCATGAACCAAACTGCTGAATATGAATAAGGCTTTAAATACAGCAGGAGTGGGGTGCCTGGCAGTTGGCTAAGCATCCGACTTTTTTTATTAAATTTTTTTTAATGTTTGTTTATTTTTGAGAGAGAGAGAGAGCACAAGTGGGGGACGGGTAGAGAGAGAGGGTGGGACAGAGGATCCAAAGTGGGCTCTGTGCTGAGAGCAGGAACCATGAGATCATGACCTGAGCAGAAGTCAGATGCCTAACTGACTGAGCCACCCAGGTGCCCCAAGTTCATATTTTAAAAAATTCAACAAAACTGTAGAGCGGTGCTCCTCCCAAGCAAAAGGCATACTAATGCTCTAGCCTGGGGACCTGTTACATGCAGTTTCTGGATCACTGGATGGCAACCTGAATGATAGATATCAAGAGACTGACCTAGCCATCCAACTATATTATCTTCAGTTTGCTTCTTTATATCAGGGAGATTTTCAACTAAGATGGAAATCAGAAGAGTCTTATGTTCTAGATTTAGAGCTGTGTCTTTGGAATGTTTAGTAAATTCTTCCACAGTGGCTCCAACATATTTTTCCTTCCCTCTGGTACATAGTTTCATTTTAGCTTAGGGGAGGTCTCAAAAAAAAAAAAAAGTTTCAGGTTCTGAATATCAGCTTCCATTTGGCCAACTGCTGACCATAGAGCTACTTAAAAAAAAAAAAAATCCTTTCAGATATCTTGTCAGGTTTCAGTCGGGATTCTGAAAGTAAATATTTCTGATTGTATTGAGAAACCCCTTGGATGCAAGAAGCATCCCAAATTGGGTGCAAAGGACACTAACCTCCCAAGAGCTGGAGCCACTCCCAAAGATAGCCCAAGGAAGAACTCAGACAACTTCTCTGAAAGCCAGGAACACGTGGTGGGACCCCAGCCACAAATGGAGTTCAGCACACATTTCTGTGCAGCCGTATTTTTGGAGCACCCCACCTGACAGCTGAACCGCCTACACACACAAGGACATGTGTGCTCCAGGCAGGCAGATACCCAAGCCAAGTTCTCAGGACACAAAAAGAGAAAAATAAGAAGGCAATAAATAGCTGTCCCTTGGAGAAAGGATCAATAACCAGTGGGTACCTGAAAGCCAATTCATGACTCACATTCAGGGATATAATTTTGACAAATGTTTTTTCCTGCCAACTTGAATTTGGAAAGGAAGGGACAACATAAAATTGACCTTCCTCTCCGGACCCGGAACCACAGGTAGAGATCTGGGAGAGCGGACTAGTAAGAATCTCACGCTTTGCCAGCTTCTGACGGTTTTCTCAGGATCTGTAGGCTCTGGAGAGGATATCCTAGTGGGTCTCATCCTAGTCCTCAAACTTTGGAGGAGAAATAATTTTCCCTGTACCCTCTAAGGCATGTGCTTGGCTGACACCCTTTTTCTCTATGGCAACCTATAAATGGATAAGCTTATCTAGGATGGTTAAAAGTTCTCGATTGTGGCCACTGTAATTCAAGATTGTTTTTGATAAGGTTAAGGTTTTAAGCCTGAGCCTTAAAACAAAATTTTACTCATCTGAACTCTCACATGGGACCCATTTCAGTTTTAAATCAGACCCCACCCAACCCCAGACCCAGTCTGGTTGTTGAATTGGATTGAGTCTGGAAAAAGAAATGTTTAAGTAAAGTCAGAAGCTTCATAATGCAAAAGCAGCAGAGCTAGGATCCAAGGAGGGACTCAGCGGCGACCTCCAGAGGCAATGAGAAAGCAGCCACAGGGGCTCAACAGGTACTTTTGCCTGGTTGGTCGTTCACTGCACCTGGGACCCATGGGTGGGGGGGAGGGACCTTTAGGTCCCTCTTCTGACACCAGAACTGATAAAAAGATAAACTGAGGCATATTAAAAATTTATTTAAGGCCAAATCAGTTTGAATTGGACAGCACCAAACCAGAAGTGGTTAGGAGCTCTCTGCTGACAGGAGCCAGGGGAGAGACAGAAGCAAAGGACGGAAATTATTCGACTGGCTGTAGCTTAAGCCTACTTTGCTGTCTGTGATTGGTTATCCTTAGCGTTTTGATTTTGTAACTGTGGGGTATTTACTGACTTAGATCTTGGTTTGCTTATGTAGACCACCAGGGCATGAGAGCCACCCCAGTGTGTAATGGCCTCCTTGTTTAATTAATTTAACAGCACAGATTTGACAGATTAAGGAGAGAGCTGCATGCACAGGGACTTACAAGAAACTATGTTAAGAGACTGGCGAGGAGTAAAATATGACTAGAGAGGAGGGAGCCTGAATAACCCTGGGTGGTAATGAGGCTGAAGAGGTGGACTGGAGCCAATTCTGAAGGATTTGACAGATCCTAAGAATTTGAAAGCTTTCTCAGCAGAGAAAAAAGGAAGATAAAGAACACTCTTACATGGTATCTAAAATTTGACATAATCTTGAGCTTGAGTTGAAAATGCTTTATTTTATAATTCTTTATACAATTTTCTGGTTTTGTTTTAAAGTGTATGCTTTTTTACTTCCGAAATTTGTTTAACCTCATAGCGTATTAGGGAAAAATAAGGAAATCAGCACTTCTCAATTGTCCAGAGAAATATAATGCTTTTTTTCTTGATTCTAAATGGACTAAAGTGGGGGTTAGGGAGGGAGTATACTCTAGAGCTTTTCTCCTCAAAGTGGGATCTGTGAACCCCAACATCTGCATTCCCTGGAAGCTTGTTAAAAATGCAGATTCTACCCTCTACCTAGTGAACCAGAAGAAGCAAACTGAAGATAATATAGCTGGATGGCTAGGTCAGCCTCTTGATATCATTCAGGTTGCAATCCAATTCTTTGAGGAATTAAAAACGACTGTACTTCTCTTACAAAATAAGGCTTTACAGAAAAGCAATGTAGCTCTCGAACCCATTCAAAGTCCATCTATCCTTTTTACCAATCCCAGAACTCACCTTATTCATCTCAAAAGTCTTGCAGATACAGTAAAAGATCTGGACTTAGGAAACATATGCCCTTTGCAGACATTTATATCCTTTCTCTGTGCCTTTGAGATGCAAATGTTCTACAAGATCTTTAGGAACCCCGAACCATAAGATCTGTTTTGCCTTCCTGTATTTTTATGTATGTCTATACATGTATGTTAATGATGGGGTGTTTTTTTTTTTAAGCTACAAATGTTACAGCCAAAACTAATTTGAAAAGAGCTTTATTTAATTAGCGTAACGAAAAATAAGTGCTTACATAAATTAAGTATACTCTCGGAAACACAGAAACGAATCCAAATGGTTTTCAAATTCACATGATCTAGGATAGTCTTCGGTAAACAGAAGCCAGTTAAACTTTGTTGGTTCAATTAAAATAGGCATGTCTTAAGGGTTACTGAAACCAGTTAAAAGCATAAAGTTGAACAAAAATCAAAATGGCTGCACTCATGCTTCAGTAAAGCTCGATTTTAAAGTAACCTTTTTCATCTCTTCTGCAAAGCTCCCTTCCTCCATTCTTAAGGACTTTTGTTTCCGGAACCTGGTACCACCCTAAAGGCAAGAGGTAGGAGGCTGGCAGCACCTAATTCCAGTCAAAACCTGCTAGATCCTGTATTTTCCTATAAACCTCCCCCACCCCAGCCCTTTTCTGTGGGGGACTTGCAGTTTTTAAAGGCCTTAGCCTGTTGCAGCCTCATTTGCCCAGCAATGTAACAAACTATTTTCCTTCTTTATTCTCCAACTCTGTCTTCATGTTACATATTACGGCTCCACAGCACAGAGGTCAGTTCTCGACATTCTCAGCATTAAATATAATGCAGATATAAAGCTTTTATTCTATCTGGGTGCACTAGTCATAAGGTCATGTTATCTCTTATAAAATTTGTCAGCCAGAAAAACAACTTCATATGAAGGCTACCTATTTAATGTCTCATGAAATTCTCATTAATAAGTTACACATAATTATTAACAACAGGTAAATTAAAATTAAAATCTCTGATGTGGTTTGGAGTGTTGGGATTTGGAGCTGACAGCTAAGAAAGAATTCTTAGATGCCGTCAGTACAAAAAGGTGGTTTTACTGAAGCACGGGGACAGGACCCTTGGGCAGAAAGAGCTGCACTGTGCTTGTGAGGGGTGACTGGTAATATGCTTGGGAGTTGGGGGAGGTAAAGGAAGTTTCCAAAAGGACTTTCACCTGCTAAAGAAGAATCACAGGATCCTGGAGGCCTAGCTATTGTCAAGCTAAAGTTGTTTTTCCCTCTACCTAGCATTAAGACAGGTGGGAGTTCCTGGAAGAATGTCAGACTCTGCCTTTCTCAAGTATCTGTCAATGGGCTGCAGGTTAAATGGAAATTTAATTTTATCTACAGTTCCTTTGCCTTTGTTTCCCACATCATGTCTAGATCATTTCCAAATAAGATAAAATTCTGAGGCACTGATTACTGAACATACGTTCAGCTACTTTTGGCTTCTTATTAAAGGAACTAAAGCTATTTAAGTTCATTGGTAAACAGGTGTGCCACACTGAAAAAATTACTGTAAGGATGAATACACTTCTAGAAATCGTGAAATTCATAGAATAGCCAATTTACAGAATGCCTGTGGAACAGGCAATCCGTAATTGTTTCTTAGTTTTTACTAGAAATAAAGGTTTCCAAGGATTAAGAATTCTAGTCAATACATGCCCTTAAAACAAATAGAAATAACAAGGTTAAAAGGAAACAACAGTGTATTAAAAGTGGGCTAAGAAAAAACACAATGTATTTCTTTGGATAAGGAAAAATATGAAGAACATGTCTTTTGTTAAAGAAAAAAAAAGTGCAACTGTGTCCTCAAGTAAAAGGACTGGTTGTTCCAGAATAAGAGATAAAAGCTGAGTGGACAGAAAGTTGTGAAAAAGGATTCTTGGTTTTCTGTGTGGGCAAGCTGGCTAAGGCTGGCAAGACTTTTCAGTTTTGAAGCATGAGTCTTAATATCAAAAGTGTTGCTTATCAAAGGGAACGTGGCTAACAAAACAAAACCCACAGCCCTCCCTCCCGGAAGCAGCGCAGCTTCGTAACACAGAAAGCGCCCACGAGACAGTCGCCTCCGATCTCTGCGCCCTCCCAGGTTGGGACTCTCGCGCGGGCGCGGACCGGTGACGTCACACGGGGGCGGGGAGGGGCGGATGGACTCTACCATCGGCGGGATTCCCCCCCTACCTGGCGCGGCCCAAGGCCCGGGCGAGGCCAGCTGCCGACTCACCTTTCCATCGTTGTGAAAAGGGAGGCCGAGCTCGTCGGTGGTGGGCTGGGGGCGAGCGCAGCCTGTGTCCTCGGCCGCTCCGGCGGCGAACACCGCCGAGGCCGCGGCCTCGTAGTCCGGGAAGGGGTTGGTGAACGCCCGCTCCTCCATCTCCGCTTCCCCGCCCAGATGGAACTTCAGTCTCTTTGACATGGTCTCGCCCATCTCCGCCGCGCGCCCGGTGCCCCACCACTGGGGCCGCGCGGCACGGCGTGCGGGCGGGGACAAACCTCCTGCCGAGGCGCTTCGCTTCGAGCCACGCTCTGGGAGCCGAGAGTGCTCGCGCCGCCGCCTCTCCCCGGGACCTAGCGCGGCGGAAGGCGAGGGCTTTCTTTACGAAGCCGCCAGCTGCGAGCACCGGCGGGGCTTCGGGGCGGGCTGGAGCCTCTCCGAGGGGCCTGCCTCGGAGCGGGTGGCTGGCACATCTGGCGGCAGCCGGTGTGCTCCACGTGGTGCCCCCGCCCCGCCTGGACGCCGACCGTGCCGCCGAGCCCCGGCGGCGCGGGCTCCGGTGAAAGTTGCCCGGCGGGGAGCACTAAAGCCGGGCCCTCCGCTGCTCCGGGCGGCCGAGTCCGCTCACGTCTGACCGCGCGGTCTCTTCGCCGCCGCCGTCCGCTCCCAGCCCGCGGCCCGCGCAGCCGGTCCGAGGAGACGCTCGCGGCAGAGGCCGGAGCCCCCGGGCTCTCTGGAAGCGCTCCCGGGATCGCCGCTCCGGCTCCTCTTCTGCGGCCGAGCCCGTCTCACGATTTTCTAGAAAAAGCCGAACGGCCGCGCGGGGTACTTTCCCGCAGGAAAAACCAGTAGAGAATAATTCGCTGTCATTCAAGGTGTGTGCGGGTTGCAGAACAGGGAAGGCGCGTCCCTGGACGCGCCATCATCAATCTGCATTTTCACCAGCCGAGCGGTGCCTCTCGTGTCCTCGGCCCCTGGTGCGCCAGCCAGCCTCGCGAGCAGCAGCAGCTCTTTGATATTAAGGGGGAAAAAATTGTTCCAAAGAAAAGAATTTCAAAACAGCCTAAAACACTGCAAGGATAGTGTCTCCCAGGGGCAGGGGGGGAAACAGTCCCTCCTATTCATCACAGTTGGGAGGGGGGTGTCTGGAGGAGGAGCCACAGGCCTTTTTTTTTTTTTTTTTTTCCCCTTTTCACGTTTTATTTCAGTCCCACTGTTTTGAATAAACATATCTTTGGTAACAAGAAGTAATGTGGAAGCATACTTAATCATCTAAATATTTAATTGGCCCGAAAGATTCCTCCAATATTAATTGCCCAGGAACAGAATATAATAAAAGGACACAAGCGAATATATGTTGCCTTTATATAATCCAAATATGATTAAAAACAGTCTGTTGGTTCTCATTGTTCTTGTTACTTTCATTATTTGGGACCATATAGATCTAATAATGTCTCCTTGAAGAAAATATCTTATTTCAGTCCTCCCCCCCCCCCCCCGCATTTAAACATTGATTGAATGCCAGATGATGCTAGGTGATGACAGATATTAAAAAGATACTTTCTGCCCTTCCAGCTCCAAGTTAGTGGGTGAGAAAGGTAAGAATTTGTTTTTTTTTCTTTTCTGGAACCAAGAAGTATGCTTACGCTTTACTATAACGAAAAGTGACATAGAGGAAAACACAGTACCCTACAGTAAAGGACCAGTCCTCCTGCCTCTGTGGCCTGGCTTCTCACTACTGACTGTACTATTGTCTCCCCCAACTGCACAGGATTGTACATGTGAAACACCCCCTACTGATAGGATGTCCATGGGCGATGACATGTAGGAGGAAATAATTTTAAAGGGATTAGTCAGCATAACTATCCTCAGAGTTCAAGGAAACAACTGGTATGAAAGTATGACTGTACAGCTGCATCCTTTGAGGGACTCTTCCCCTTTCTGCTCCGTCTCTGTCCTGGGGTCCCACCCTCAGCAGAAGAAATTTTCTTACTGCTCCCATACTTTCATGCCTTCCCTTGAAGGAAATTTAATCCCCTAACCACTGATGCTCATCCTTCTCCCACCTCAGAGGAGGCTTCACTAGACAAAATAGCATCTTCACTAGACGGATGTTCACCAAAGCCTGGGTTGTTTAGACTAGGACATCACAGGCAGGTGTTGCCGAAACAGCCACTGCAGGCTTTGCGCTGTTAATTAAATCTGGTGACCTTGCTGTCTCTCTTCCACCTGCTATGAGGTGAAGGTAGTTTTTCTCCTTCTTAAAAGCTGGTGGGAACCTGTGAACAATTGTTGCCAAGGACACAAACGTATCTGAAGGACCACCAATATTTTGAAAGACTAAAAAATTTACACCCAGTTTAAGGAATTGGCATCTTTTTCTAAACGCTGTCTGGCCTGCAACTTTGCTGTAAGTGGAAATTTCATTTACACTGTTTTGCAGAGAAGTAACAGTTCTTCAAGGCTTTTAAATGCAGAAGGTGTGAGTCTTCCTCCTGCAGGAGATAGGTTGCCCTGAGACGGTGAGTGGGGCTACATGATGGAAACTTCTAGATAGCGTGCCTGTTGGCGGGGGGGGCTGGGGGAGCAGGTGAAGGAGCATCTACTGAATACATGTGAAGGCCTGAGGTTTTGTTTGTTCGTGTTTTGATTTATTAAATACTTATATTTTTATTTTATTCTTCATGTGCATGTCATATGACAGGCTTTTAGACTTGTCCATGTTCCTAAGCCCCTGAGTGAGTCCTCCAGTCCCTGCCAGAGCCACCCAGGCCTCCATGATGAAGGCCTTTCCTCTGGGTGGTACAAGAGTAAGTCCCAGTAAGCAGGCCACCAAATTCCCTTCTTCTACCCTGCAAATCCCTCTTGAGATTGCCCTCCACTCTGTCCATCCATCAGGGTCTGGGTTGTTGGCTTGTTGGGGAAGAAACAGGCTAGCCCAGGGGGTACAGAGGAGGGATTTGTTTGTTACCCCCATTCTCGATACATAAGATGGTTCCTTCCAGCTGCAGGCCATATACAGACACTACATGTGCTTTATACCCCTAATTTAGGATAAATTTGATCCCTTAAGCCGGCAACTGGTTCTCAGAGTATGATCAGGAATCTTTTGGGGTAGCTGTGAGGCCAAAAATGTTCTTTTTTCTCTTTTTTAAAATTTTGAGAGCAATTTAACATGTTAACTTCAACCTACAACTATCTTCTAATGTCATTATTTGAAATATAAAGAAACAGATCCTCACAGGACTAAAATAATTCGCAAGCCATGAGGTTGTTTTTCCTTTTTAAAAAAATTTAAACAACTTTGTACCATGATGTAGCAAATAATGTAAATGTCATGAATAGGAAAGCTGCAGTTTGCAATATACCCCTGGTTGGGTATTAGACCAGGGCAGGTGCATTGCACAGAACTGGTGGTGGCCCCTGTAGCATAAAGAACACAGTCGATAACATAGTAACTTTGTATGGCCAGAGATGGTAACATTGCATAACGTATACTATGGTCAAATCACTATGTTGTGCACCTGCAACCAATGTAACGTGTGTCAGCTATACTTAAATAATAAAAACTAAAACACACACACACACACACACACAAAACCCAAAAACCAATTAGGTAACATCATGAAAAATTGGTTTTCAGTCTCAAAACTATCCATTTAAATGTCTTATCTCTTCCTGATTAGAGGTCTCATATTGTCCCCAGTTTCTTCGTTGTGTTTTGTGTGCAGTACCTCACAGGATGGGAAATTCGTGGACCACCAACAATGGCAGTACCCATTGGGCTTGTCTTTCTGGATGTGAAGGTGTGCGGTGGCTTTGCTGCGATGATCTTGAACATAAAATCTTTTGTAAACTAGGTAAACCATGGCAGCTGTCTGAGCAGCAACGGGGACCGCTGAAACCCATCCAGCTGGTACTCTGCGAGTCAGACTCATCGCTTGCGAGGTGTGTGACCGGACACTGAGCGCCCTGAGCACTTAGGTAGACAGTGGAGTCCAGCAAGAAGAACTCTCTTCTATTATTCGCCTTTTTCACTACCATTTTCTCCTGAGTGTATGGGGTTTTCTAGAGGCAACGTGATATAAGACATCATAGCAGATTTAATAGAGAAGCAAGTATGAGAGTTCAGTTAATCTCTCTCAGTCAGGTGTAAAGAAATTTGTAAAAATGTAAAATGAGGCCACTTCCGTCGTGTATATTATTTTGGTTTTGAAAGTAGTTACCTTTCATAAGAATGTGTTGCCTACATTAACCTATAGTATGTCATTTGTTATGTTGCCAAACTAATAAAGAATTAAAAATGTTTAGGATTAATTTCTAAATTGGTACCTATTAACAGATATTGTCCATACAAAAATTCTTTGGGATTCTCAATAAATTTTAAGAGTGTAAAGGGATTCTGAGACCAACAATTTTTTTTCAAATTTTTAAATGTTTATTATTTATTTTTGAGAGAGAAAGAGAGAGCATGAGCGAGAGAGGGAGACACAGAATCCAAAGCAGGTCCCAGGCTCTGAGCTGCCAGCACAGAGCCTGACATGGGGCTCGAACCCACGAACAGTGAGATCATGGCCCGGGCCAAAGTCAGACAGTTAACCAACTGAGCCACCCAGGCACCCCCTGAGAACTACAGTGTATGAGCTGCTGCCTTCAGCAAGCTGTTCCATTAGGGATATTTCATTTCAGAGATATGGAAAGTTCATAGCAGTCCAACATGTAGATGAATGCTGCAGAGTGTGCCTGGCCGAGAGCACTTACATCACCCGCTAATGTTTCCTATTTCCTATTGTCTTTTTTTACTAGGCCTCCCTGTGACAGCTCCCATATGTTGACATCATCCATATACTTTCTTGCTTTGTGGGACTCAATTTATGACTGAAAGGTGATGATCAAAGAAAGGCTAGGCATCTCTTCAAACATGCCAAAGGAGAGTTAGAAGATGCCCGAATGTTGTGCCTAGTCATGGATATTTCAAGAGATTTAAGGCTTCTGCTGGAATTCAGAATGTAAGTGGGATGCTATGTTTACACTTTTTATGCTTATCGTTGTAGAATCCAAAAGCATTTTTGATTTTTACCAAGTTTGGGTTCTGTAGGCATTCCTGGGAAGAAAAGATGGCACATTGGAGAGCATCTTTTGCTGTTTTTGTCCCTGTGACAGCTGTCAGCGTGGGGTATCTGTGGCACGGCCCCTGGTGGCCAAGCACAGGGCCACTGTTCTCCTCAGACTTGGTGGGGACTGTTGAAAAGGTTCTTACCAGAGGAGGGCGTAGTCATCCTCGGAAATCTCTGAGTCAAAACAGACAGTTCCATACTCTTCCATACTCCTTTCCTCGGTAGGATCAAAATCTATCATGACTGTCCAAAATATCTAGTTTGGTTTCTAGGCTTAGGAACCTAAGCCCTAAGGGCTTAACTTGTTCCAGACTAAGGGATAGACAGCAAGGCAAAAAGGAACCCAGAAATTGGTTAGATCACAGGGAAGGTTAGGAAGGAGCAAGAAGCATCGCTGAGGAATCACTGCAGGACTCAGTCTGGGCACCACACCTCACACAGGCTCCTGAGGAACATGAGGTCAAGACCTAAGGTGGAAGGAGGAGCTGAACTTAAAACACTGTGCTTATGGGGGCACCTGGGTGGCTCAGTCGGTTAAGCATCTGACTTCAGCTCAGGTCATGATCTCACTCACTTCCTGTGAGTTTGAGCCCCGCATCAGGCTCTGTGCTGGCAGCTCAGAGCTTGGAGCCTGCTTCAGATTCCGTGTCTCCCTCCCTCTCTGCCCCACCCCTGCTCGCGCTCTGTCGCTGTCTCTCTCAAAAATAACTACACATTAAAAAAATTAAAACAACAACAGCAACACCAACACTGTGCTTATGAAAAGCTAGTAACTGGACTTCATATGAGAGATTTAGACCCAAGGTTGTGGTAACATTGCCGTCTCCACCCTAGTCTCTTGTTGAAACCATTCCTCAGCTGTGCTTCTGGAACCTGGCCTTAGGAGAAAGGCCACACTGAGAGCAGCATGCTCAGGGACAAGCTCATCTTGAGCACCCCAGAATATAAGAGACATAGGTATTTACTCAGGAAATTAAAGGTACAGCAGGGATCTCACTGCTGGGGTTCAGATATCTCTGGGAAGGTCTGGGGACTTGTGGGCAGCCCCCAAACCAGGCTATTTACAAGAGTTGGTCTTCTCTTTATGTCCTGGGAGCCTGATATAACCATCTGGCCCAGGAACAAAGCCTCAGTTGTGTGCAGGCATGGTGTGATTCTGAGAACAATGTGGGATTGGAGCTTGTCCTCAGCTCAACCTGCGATGGGTGGTAGGAAAAGAGAAAGGCACATGGAAGGAAAGATGGGTTTTGTGGAGCCTGTGCATTTCCCCCTTCTTACTACAGACCAGGCACAGCCTGTCAGACAGCAGAGAAAGTGCAAAATAGAGGCAGCACCCAGGGAGCAGAATTATTCATGAACATAGGAGATGTACCATGAAGACTCCCATATGTTCCGGTGGGGATCAGTGAGCCAGTGACCTATTCATGTGACCTTATTCATAAGCTAGGGGGATCTGCCCCATGGTACTCAGAGCAATTGCAGAGATAAGGTCTTTCTGGGAAAAAATATGGTATTTTTTGGAAATGAGTAAACTATAAGATATCTTCTATACTCAGATGGCTGCTCTGCCTCCATCTAGTTGATTATTTCCTGAGCTCTTCTCCATGCAAGAAACAGGCCTCTCCTGATTGCAAGCTGAACTTCATTTAGGACAGTGTCCCCCCATTAACCCCCCACCCCCCACTACCCTTAATTTATGAAGAAAGAGTTGACTGACTAGTTAACTCTCTGACTTCCTAAGCAAATAATGACATGGAAAGATTCCCCTCCTACCCTACGCATTGTACGATTCCATTTATTTGAACTGCCCAGAATGGACTAATCTATAAAGATAGAAAATAGACTAGTGGTTGTGTGGGGTTTAGGAGAATGGAGATTGGGAAGTGATGATTAGGAGGTATGAGGTTTCTTTGTGTGGTGTTGAAAATGTTCTAAAATTGGTTGTGGTGATAGTTGCAAAACTTTGTGATGTACTAAATCCCAGCAAATTGTAATTATACGATAAATGAATTGCATCTCAATAAAGCTGTTATACACAAAAAAACAATGGAGAGACTGATAGCCAAGTGCTGGAGAGCAGCTCTGATTCTACTCTCTAAAAATATAGGTGAAAGAAAGGACTGTTCTAACTTGCACTATGTGAGGTAGAGAGACTCAAGACACCTGGGTTCCATGTTGGGACACAGATTTACTATTGGTTATTGTACAGAAAGAGGGCTCTGGGAGTGGGTATTGCATGGCATCATTCAAATGGGCTCTGATATGGCCCCCATGAGACCTGGCAAGGTGACCAGAGGAAGAGAGGGAAAAAGATAAAGAGAAAAGACAGAGATAACATAATACCTCCCTAGGCCCTTCCTCAGAATTTTCTAAGTTCCTCTTTTATCCTAGGATTGGGGAAGTCTGGCAGTGCCATCAGGGTAGGGAGCCCCAAGCCCTGAAAAAACACACAAAGGCCTCTTCCCATGTCTTTCCTTCAGAGCGCTTGCCCCGGCAGGGTACAAACCAGATACACCAGGAGCTCCAGGAGTAGTATCTCTGGGGTTTTCCTAGGGTCTCCATGCCTGACCCAGATTCTAAGAGAGTGGCCTGGAGAGTGACCAGGCCACAAGAATGAGGCTGATATATTTGGGGTGATTTATGTAAATAGTGGCCCTGTCATCTTCCCAGGGCTAAGGTATGCCTTCTCCAACCTCAGAAATAAGGTTAGTAGAGGAGGAATGTCATGTGACTCTGTCACAGACAATACATGCAGTTAACTGATCTTCAACAGGGGTGCCAAGAATACACAAGAATACACAATTTCTCTTCCAGAAATGGTGGTGGTGGAAAATGATATCTACGTGCAAAAGAACAAAGTTAGATCCTTGTCTCCCACCACACACAAAAATCAACTCAAAATGATCAAAGACTTAAACATAAGACCCCAAACTGTGAAACTCCTAAAACACGGAAAAACCTTCATGACATTGATCTTGGCAATGGTTTCACCAGTGTGACACCAAAAACCAAGGTAACAAAACCAAACATAAGCAACTAGGGCTATATCAAACTAAAAAGCTTCTGTACAGCAAAAGAAACAATCAGCAGAGTAAAAAAGGCAGTTTATGGAATGGGAGAAAATATTTGCAAATCGTGTATCTGATAAGGGGTTAATCTCCAAAATATACAAGGAACTCCTACAGCTCAGTAGGAAAAAACTAATAACCTGATTAAAAAATGGACTAAGAACTTGAATAAAATAGTCAAATTTTGTAGAATCAAAAAGTGGAATGGTGGTTGCCAGGGACTGAGGGAAGAGGGAAATGGGAATTACTAACCAACAGGCATAACGTTGTAGTCAAGCAAAATGAATAAGCTTTGGAGATCTGCCGTACCGCTTTGCACCTATAGTCAACAGTAACATATTGTGCACTTAAAATTTGGTCAAGAGGGTAGATCTTGTTAGGTGTTTTTTTTCCACCATAAAATAAAACAACAACAAACAAACAAAAGGTATATGGTTCAGTTACATCACCCTGTAATTTGTGTTATTGTTAACATGTTTATATCATCTATATATGTTATAAACACAATACGGTGTTCATCTTTAACGTATGTCTTAAAATATTAATAAATATACTTAAAAAAAAATCAAACTCTTTCCTCTGCTGGGAACAGCAGCCGAAATCTCTATTATTTTCATTTTCAGCTGTTACTTTTTTGCTGGGTTCCCTGGAGTCTCCCCATGCACGTGTAGCGTAGCAAATCAGACAAGAAATGGGCAGAATTTACAATCAGATTTGGGGGTTTATCCCCTCTATGTCTCCATCTTGTCTAGGATTTCTTCCTTCACTTTCTATCTGCTGGCTCTGCCAGCCCCCGAATTTTGTCATCTGACATTTTAAGTAAGTAAGGCTGAGGCTTTTGGCTGCCTTGAACTGCCTGCGGACTGAGGAGACCCTTCAGGCCAGAAGCTGCGTAACTGCAAATCTCTTGCTTAATGGGCTTTCTGATTTTCGAAGAATGATTGCACTCCAGTTTCCGCCTGCTTTGCGTCGTACTCCAGAGCCTGTACGCTTTTGTCTTTTTAAGTTTTTTTGTTCGGATTTTATAATAGTGACAGAGTTACAGTCTGGCAAAATCATTCCCTTGTAGCCACCAGAATTCCTCTTAAATATGATTCTATAGCAAGATTTTATACAGAATTTATTTTACCAGGCCACTATTAGACATTTAGTTGTTTCTGTTTGCTTTTGAAGAAAAAAATAACAAGAAGATATTAATGTGGCTCAGTTGGTTAAGCGTCTGACTCTTGGTTCTGGCTCAAGTCATGATCTCACAGTTCGGGAGATTGAGCCCCGCATTGGCAGTGCAGAGCCTGCCTGGGATTCTCTCTCTCTCTCTCTCTCTCTCTCTCTCTCTCTCTCTCTCTCTGTCTCTCCCTCTCTCAAAATAAATAAACTTAAAAATAAAAAAAGAAGATATTAATGGCCACCAACACGATCATGTGACAGTAGCACTGCATTGTCCAACTTTGGGTGGGGCCATTCACGCTGTTGTCTTTGAAACGTCCCCGGAGCAGAATTGAGGATGTGTTTAGCACCCTGAAGAGCTGTGCTGTGCTGTGGCCACGTCTAGGAGCCCCTGGGGTCCTGTCAGGGAAAAAGAGGGTATGAAGCACTTGAGGATGCCAGTAAAATTATGAGTTGAAGCCTTGGAACTAAATAACATCTTTGTTGTTAATCATGAAATTACTAGGCATGCCCTTATTGGGCTGTCTACATCTTGTGTTGCTGTGGAAAGCATGGATTGCATATGGTATTAAATTCACAGCATGTTTTCTTACACTCATACCTGCTTTGTGCTTAGGTTCTTTGGTCTATCTGAATCTCTTTCACCTTCTCTGACCCTTCAGCCTATTCCTTCTTTGTTGTCCCCAATAATCAGCTCCAGCTCCAGGAATTAGCATAGATCTGTGTAAGTGCAGAGAGTGGCACCTTGACCACAGGGCGTGTTCGAAGACTTGTGTAACAAAGAAGAGATGAGAATGTTGTTGGTTTTTAAATTTTATTTTTATTTATTTATTTATTTATTTATTTATTTATTTATTTATTTATTTATTTATTTTGAGAGAGTGTTCTCACGAAAGAAGGGGAGGGACAGAGACGGAGGGAGAGAGAGTATCCCAAGCAGGCCCTGTGCTCAGCACAGAGCCCAACGCGGGGGGTGGGGAGGGCTTGAACTCACAAACCTTAGATCATGACCTGAGCTTAACAGACTGAGTCACACAGGCACCCCAAAGAGAATGTTCTTTATTGCTGATTTACATTTAAGAACTCTCTTGCTGGATAGTTCTTGGCTTAAAAGAGAAAACATCTTCATGAAAAATGACATAATTATAGTTTCTTTGCTGAACTGGGTATTTTAAAGATTCTAATTTTGATTGAGAGAACTTTGGATATAATAAGAGTTTAAAAATTACATTTACTTTTCTTTTATTCCTTTCTAGAATAATGTCTTGATTGACAATTTATATATAAGGCTATACAAGTAAGACAATAAAACATCTATTGCAAAGGAAGGAACAGAAGGGAGGGAGGATGGGAGAGAGGGATGAGGGAGGGAGGAAAAGAGGGAAGAAGGGGTGAGAGAGGGAGGGAAAGAAGAAGAGAAAAAGACAAAAAAAAGATGAAAGGAAATGATGAGCACTGGGTGTTGTGTGTAGGTGATAAATCACTGAATTCTACACCTGAAACTGATATTACACTGTGTGTTAACTAACTGGAATTTAAATAAAAACTTGAAGAAGAAAAAAAAAGGACGGAGGGAAGGAATGGAAAGAAAGTACCTCGTGTGGGTGTCTCAAATGACTAAGCTCCTTCTGGATGAAGTCAGTTAGGGTCCCATAAGCCAAATCTTTTCAAATGAGTGTTAATATTATATTCCTACAAGTGACTAAATTTTAGAATGTTAATCTACAGACACAGTTTGGGATCTTTTATCTGTCCATCTGTCAGGAAAAGAATTGGCAAGGGTAGGGCTGACTCACATGATGGTAACTTCTTCTAGTCTTATATTATTTCCCTGGCAATATGAATATCATGGGCATTCTATCTGCTTGAGTAGAAAGTCTCCCTATGCTCTTTTTTTTATTATTATTTTTAGTAAACAGTGTATACCCAGAATTCATATCAGGAGGTTTCAGTTCTTAAAAACGATTGAGTATTAACTAAGATTGGTTCCATCTATACTGTGTCCCATCAAATGTGGGATTCATCCATCTCCTAGTACCCGGTTAACAAAGATAGATAGCCCAATACACCACAGCCAGATTAATGAAAAAGGAAAATTGTAGATTGGCTATCATGGATCTCATTAATGTAAAGTTTGTCGTTACCACTACCAATACATGGCTACCTATGGCTTTCTTGGGTTCACAGATCCTTCAGATATTTTATTCGTGGATAGTGACATGATAACCTGGTGATATAATGAAAGCAGGCAGTGCAAAGCCCCAAGGCTGGCTGAAAGTTGTACATTCTGACAAGGGGTTATTTAAGTCTAAAAACTAGTTTCCATTAAGTCTTAAAAATATTTTCCCATCAACATAACAATCCACATGTACCTTTGTGGAAACATGATTAGGAAGACAGGAAAATTGAACCTACTAGTATGATCTTGACCTGATTTCTGAGATATTTATCTACAGAATCTTCAGCTCATACGCTTATAATGTTTTTTTTTTATTTATATATGAAATTTATTGTCAAATTGGTTTCCATACAACACCCAGTGCTCATCCCAAAAGGTGCCCTCCTCAATACCCATCACCCACCCTCTCCTCCCTCCCACCCCCCATCAACCCTCAGTTTGCTCTCAGTTCTCAACAGTCTCTTATGCTTTGGCTCTCTCCCACTCTAACCTCTTTTTTTTTTTTTTTCCTTCCCCTCCCCCATGGGTTCCTGTTAAGTTTCTCAGGATCCACATAAGAGTGAAACCATATGGTATCTGTCTTTCTCTGTATGGCTTATTTCACTTAGCATCACACTCTCCAGTTCCATCCACGTTGCTACAAAAGGCCATATTTCATTTTTTCTCATTGCCACGTAGTATTCCATAGTGTATATAAACCACAATTTCTTTATCCATTCATCAGTTGATGGACATTTAGGCTCTTTCCATAATTTGGCTATTGTTGAGAGTGCTGCTATGAACATTGGGGTACAAGTGCCCCTATGCATCAGTACTCCTGTGTCCCTTGGATAAATTCCTAGCAGTGCTATTGCTGGGTCATAGGGTAGGTCTATTTTTAATTTTCTGAGGAACCTCCACACTGCTTTCCAGAGCGGCTGCACCAATTTGCATTCCCACCAACAGTGCAAGAGGGTTCCCGTTTCTCCACATCCTCTCCAGCATCTATAGTCTCCTGATTTGTTAATTTTGGCCACTCTGACTGGCGTGAGGTGATACCTGAGTGTGGTTTTGATTTGTATTTCCCTGATAAGGAGTGACGCTGAACATCTTTTCATGTGCCTGTTGGCCATCCGGATGTCTTCTTTAGAGAAGTGTCTATTCATGTTTTCTGCCCATTTCTTCACTGGGTTATTTGCTTTTCGGGTGTGGAGTTTGGTGAGCTCTTTATAGATTTTGGAGACTAGCCCTTTGTCCGATATGTCATTTGCAAAGATCTTTTCCCATTCCGTTGGTTGCCTTTTTGTTTTGTTGGTTGTTTCCTTTGCTGTGCAGAAGCTTTTTATCTTCATAAGGTCCCAGTAATTCACTTTTGCTTTTAATTCCCTTGCCTTTGGGGATGTGTCGAGTAAGAGATTGCTACGGCTGAGGTCAGAGAGGTCTTTTCCTGCTTTCTCCTCTAGGGTTTTGATGGTTTCCTGTCTCACATTCAGGTCCTTTATCCATTTTGAGTTTATTTTTGTGAATGGTGTGAGAAAGTGGTCTAGTTTCAACCTTCTGCATGTTGCTGTCCAGTTCTCCCAGCACCATTTGTTAAAGAGACTGTCTTTTTTCCATTGGATGTTCTTTCCTGCTTTGTCAAAGATGAGTTGGCCATACGTTTGTGGGTCTAGTTCTGGGGTTTCTATTCTATTCCATTGGTCTATGTGTCTGTTTTTGTGCCACGCTTATAATGTTTTTGTTATCTTTCAGCGTCTTTTAGTATGTAACACTGAGATGTATCCAGATGGATCTGGGGGCTCCTGACATATTTGCATCCTACACGTCCTCTTCAGGTTCAGCATCAGTATGTCAGTTAAATGCCTACAACATATAAATCCAATAACTTAAATAGGCACCAGGTGAATCATTAAGCGTGTAGGCTCCAGAGTCTCACTGAAACTCTGTTCCTTACTAGCAGTGAAAATAACTTTGAGCAAGATACTTAAACCTTCTGTGCCTTAGTGTTCTCATATTATTAATAATTACTATTAATAATGATAATAATAGTAAGGGTTAAATGAGATAAGGCTTTTGAAGCCTGGTAGGCTGCTTACTGTATACACAGTAAATGCTCAATAAATAGCAATTATTGGTATTATTAATATATTACTAGGTAGCCTATTTTTTCAAACTCTTTGATCACCTTCAGACGTTAAAGCAATCCAGATGTTAATGTAGTCCTATTATGTTGCTGTTTGGGCTCTGTTTAAGAAACTGTTGCCAACTCAAGGCCATGAGGCTATTTTCATGTTATCATCTGGCAGCTTTTTCTTAAACCTTTAATATTCATATATATAACCCATCTGGAATTATTTTTGTGTATAGCATCAGTAGGGACAATTTTTAAGTTTTTCCCCATTGGATATCCAACTGACCCAGCATTATTGCCTTTATTCATTATTCTATCCTGCCAACTTTGTCAGAAGTCAAGTATGCATGCATGTGTGAATCTGTTCTTGGTCTCTCTTGTTTCCTTTGGTCTATTTGTCTATCCTTTTCCCAATACTATTTTAACTATTGTTACTTTGTATTAAGTCTTAAAGTCAGGTAGGAAAGTTCTACCACTTGGTTCTTCTTCAAGATTGTCTTGGTATTCTAGGTGATTTGCAATTTCATACACCTTTCATAATCTGCTTGTCAATTAAAAAAATTAACTTCTGGAATTCTGACATTTTTATAATTCTGAGTCTCAAATCCCTCACATACATCTATATGCTTATTTAGATCTTTTAAATTTTCTCTTAATACTACTCTATGTCTTTCTGTATAGAGATCTTACATATATTTCATTGGATTTATTCCCAGGCTTTAAATTTTGATGATATGATTTTTATTTTTTTGAGGTATAATTGACATACAACATTATATTAGTTTCTGGTGTACAACATAATGATTCAATATTTATATATATTGTGAAATGATCATTACAAGAAGTCTAGTTATCATCTGTTACTATACATATTACAAATTTTTTTCCTTGTGATGAAAACTTATAAGACATCACTAAGAGTGTAAGGTTAAGCCATAGGCTAGGAGAAGATATTCGTAGTACATTAAACTGACAAATAACTTATATCTAGAATATATAAAGAAATTTTACTTTTTGAAAAAGACAATACAGTAGACCAGATATTCAAGCATCCCAAAGTGACACTTCACAAAAAAAGGATATTGAAGTGACTAATTAATAGACAAGTGCTCAACATCACAAATGCAAATTAAAGTTGCACAATGAGATTCCATCGCACACCTAGCAGAAAGGTAAAATTAAAAAGAATTTCCATACTAAGTGTAGGCAAGAATGTGAAGTAACAAGGAACTCTCATGCAACATGGGTTGTATTTCATTGGAAAACTGTTTGGCAGTAACAGCTAGAGTTGAATTTGCACGCATCCTATGATCCACCATTCCACTAGTAGGCTTAGCCCACACAAATGCTGGCACGAACTGAAAGACATATATAGGAACGTTCCTATTAGCATTATTTGTAAAGCTCCAAACTGAAAACAACCAAAATAGCCATCAATTTTAGAATGGATAAATTGTGGTATAGTTGTATGTGATACAGCTGAAAAATGGCCTCCCAAAGATATTAGGTTTTAATCCCTGGAACCGTAAATGTTACCTTGTGATTAAGCTGAAGCTCGTGAGATGGGGAGACTATTCAGGGAGGCTGTAAATGCGACTAGTACCTTAAAAGAGGTAAACAGAAAGAAATTTAATATACACAGTAAAGGAGAATGCAGAGTGACCCAGGAAGCAGAGACAGAGTGATGTGGTCATAAGCCAACAAATACTTATAGCCACCAAATGTTGGGAGAGGCAAAGAATGGATACTCCCTCAGTCTCAGAAAGAAATGCATCTCTGCTGACACCTTGGTTAAGGCTCAGTGATATTGACTTTGGATTCCTAGCCTCCAGAACTATAAGAGAATAAATTTCTGGCATTTTAAGCCACTTTTTTCTGGTAATTCGTTACAGCAGCAGAGGAAAGGAATACACTATAAAATGAAATACTATAAAGCAAGAGAAATAAATGAGCTTCTCTACACACACCAACATGGATGAATCTCAAAAATGTAATTCTGAAGGAAAGACAACATACTTATGATTCCACTTACATAAAGTTAGAAAGTAGTCAGTACTCATCTGTGATGTTAGAAGTCAGGATGGAGAATGCCTTTGTGGAGGGAACAGTAACTGGGAGGAGCAGGAGTGGGTTTCTGGGGTCTGGGAAATGTTCAGTCCTTTTATATGTAGGGGTGTATACACCTTGTGATGATTCATGAAGCTGTAATCTTATCACTTATGCACTTTCTATATGTGTGTTTCATTCAAACAAAAATTTATTAAGAAAAAAAAACCCACCTAAATGAAATCTGATCCAGTTGTACCTGATATGAGCCTTCCCTGTCATCTCCTCAGGGACTGTGGCTCAAGGGCTCGGGGGGGGGGGGGGGGGGGGGCTGGGTGGCCGCATCTGTGCCTTAACCTGCCCCTTCCCTTTGGACCTACCCTGCTTTGGATTGTTTCAATCTGACTCTGGTGGCTTCTCTGCTATGCTGTTCTCTATATAAACGGGATGTGTACTTTACTTGGGAGGGGCCAGCCTTCGACTTCACTCAGGACTACCCTTTATCACAGAGTATTCCTTCAAAGGGGGGCTGCTGTTCTTCTGATAGTCACACCATCAAGTCCAGGTCTACAACATCTGTTCAGGGTGGCACTTGCCCTATTTGACCCTTTGCCTGGGTGACTCTAGGGCTCCTGCTGTCCTCTGGCATCCAATGGAATGCCTTAGCTTCCCTTTATGTCTCCAAGATCTTCAGAGATCCAGGATAGATGGAGAAGTAGCTTTGTCCTGTTCTCAGGCACATTCCACAGTGGGCCCTTCTCACCTTGTTGGCCTGGATTACTTTGGCAAACTTCATACCAAAGAAAGCATCAACCAGGGAGAGAGAGACCAATATTTTTTCAGGTGATTATAATTCCCATAAATGATTCTTCTAATACTTCTCTCCTCTCTTGGCTTTGGACGGGAATAGATTGGCAAGAGAAGCACTTTCTTCTTTTCTGTAGAAGGAGAAAGGAGAAGTTCTCTCACCATTAATGCTGGAACTCAGGTAACTCACTAACCAATCCACCCCAACTCTTCCTGAGGCTACTCCTTCGGGTGAGGCTGGTGGAGAGATGCAGTTGAGAGACAGTCTCCTTTTTCAGTCCTGGGGGCAGGGTTCAATATCTGAGCTGGACTGTGGTGGGTATACTCAGCATCTTCCTATCCTTGGCATTAAACCTTAGTCATTAATTCTGGGACAAATAGAAAAGTCCCACTTGGTTTGTTATACCAAGGTCCACTCTACCAATCTTTGCAGATATGAAACTAGAGCCAAGCTCAAAAACTAGAGCCAAGCTCAAAAACTGAGCCAAGCAAAGAATTCAGGCAATACTTTTTCCTCCTGAAGGATCTAAGGATACTTAGAAGATTGGCTCCAATCCTTGGTAACCTGTACTTTTATAAACTCGTATATTTTTGTCTGCTTGGACCCCAACTATAGTTGTAACTGGATAAACAAGCTACATTTATATTCCTTGATCCTTGGAAGTTTACTTGTAACTGAGAGTAATAAACTTTCATTGTAGTATTTTTGATTCTAGCCTTTATGACTGTTACAAAGTGATATTTCATTGTAGTTTTAAAGTTGCATTTCCTTAATGATTGGAGATGTTGAGTATCTTTTCATGTGTCCCCGGGCCATCTGTATGTTGTCTTTGGGAAAATGTCTATTCAGGTCCTCTGTTCATTTTTAAATCATGTTATTTGGGTATTTTTTGATGTGGGTCATATGAATTCTTTATATATTTTAGATATTAACCCCTTATCGTATATATCATCTACAAATATCTTCTCCCACTCAGTATACTGCCTTTTCGTCTTCTTGGTGGTTTTCTACACTGTACAAACACTTTTTAATTAGATATAGTTCCAATTGTTTATTTTTGTTTTGCTTACCTCATCTCAGGAAATGTATCTTGGAAAATGTTGCTACAGCTGATGTCAAAGAAATTATTGCCGGGCACCTAGGTGGCTCAGTTAGTTGAGCGTCTCCCTCTTGGTTTCAGCTCAGGTCATGATCTCACAGTTCGTGAGTTCAAACCCTGCATTGGGCTCCATGCTGAGAGTGTGGAGCCTGTTTAGGGTTCTCTCTCTCTCTCTCTGCTCCTCCCCTCCTCATGCTTTCTCTTTCTCTCTCTCTCAAAAGAAATAAATTCATTAAAATAATTATTGCCTATGCTTTCTTCTAAGAATTTTATGGATTCAGGTTTGATATTTAGGTCTTTCTTCCATTTTAAGTTTATTTTTGTGTATAGTGTTAAGAAAGTGGTCCAGTTTTTGTTTTTTTGCAGGTAGCTGTCTAGTTTTCCCAGTATCATTTATTGAAGAATGTTTTACCTCATTGTATACTTTTGCCTCCTTTATCATAAATTAACTGACCATATATGCATGGGTTTATATCTGGGCTATCAGTTCTGTTCTACTAATCTCTGTGTTTGTTTTTGTGCAGGTACCATGATGTTTTGATTGTTATACCATTGTAGTATATCTTGAAATCTGGGAATGTGATACTTCCAGCTTTGTTCTTTTTTGTTAGGATTGTTTTGGCTCTTTGGGATCTTTTGTAGTTTCATATAAATTTTAGGATTATTTGTTCCAGTTCTATGAAAAATGCTGTTGGTAACATGATAGGGATTTCACTATGTAGAATGCTCTGGGCAGTATAGACATGTTAACAATATTGGTTCTTCCAATCCATAAGCATTGTATACCATTCCTTTTCTTTGGATGTTTAATTTCTTTTAACAATGCCTTAGTTCTCAGAGTGCAAGTCTTTACCCCTTTGGTTGAAACCATTCCTATGCCCAAATGTCCATCAACTGATGAATGGATAAAGAAGATGTGGTGTGTGTGTGTGTGTGTGTGTGTGTGTGTGTGTGTGTGTACTTGGCAATCAAAAAGAATACGTGGATGGAACTAGAGTGTATTTATGCTAAGTGAAATAAATCAGTCAGAGAAAGAAGAATATCATATGATTTCACTCATGTGGAATTTAAGAAACAAAACAGATGAACATATGGGAAGGAAAGGAAAAATAAGATAAAACAGAGAGGGAGGCAAACCATAAGAGACTCTTAAATAGAACAAACTGAGGGTTTCTGGAAGGGAGGTGGAAGGGGTGATGGGCATTAAGAAGGGAACTTTTGGGGATGAGCATTGGGTGTTATATGTAAGTGATGAATCACTGGGTTCTACTCCTGAAACAAATACTTCACTGTATGTTTACTAACTTGAATTTAAATAAGTTAGAAATAAATAACAAAAAAATTATTCATAAGCATTATATTCTCTTTGATGCTATTGTAAATAGGATTGTTTTCTTTACTTCCCTTTCTGCTTTTTTGTTATTAGTGTATAGAAATGCAACAGATTTCTGTATATTGATTTTGTATCCTGCAACTTTACTGAATTCATCTATTAAATATAATAGTTTTTTTGGTGGAGACTTTAGGGTTTTCTATATATAGTATGTCATCTGCAAATAGTGACTTTTACTTCTTCCTTACTAACTTGGATTCTCTTTATTTCTTTTTCTTGTCTGTTTGCTATGGCTAGGACTTCCAGTACTATGTTGAACAAAAGTAGTGAGAGTGGACATCCTTGTCTTATTCCTGATCTTAGAGGAAAAGCTCTCAATTTTTCACCATTGATGATGATGTTAGCTGTGACTTTGTCATATATGGCATTTATTGGTAAGGGTGTAGAGAAAAGGAAACTCTTATTCACTATTGGTGGGAATATAAGTTGGTACAGCCACTATAGCAAATAGTAGGGAGGTTCCTCAAAAAATTAAAACTAGAAATACCATATGTTCTTGTAATTCTACTTCTGGGTTTTTACCCAAAGAAAATGAAAACACTAACTCAAAAAGATATATGCACCCCTATGTTCATTGCAGCATTATTTTCTATAGCCAAAATATGGAAGCAACCCCAGTGTCCATTGATAGATGAATGGATAAAGAAGATATGGTACACACACACACACACACACACACACACACACACACACGCATACACACACACACATTGCAATATTAGTCAGCCATGTAAAAGGATGAGGTCATGCCATTTGCGACAACATGGATGGACCTAGAGGATATTCTGCTAAATGAAATAAGTCAGACTAAGAATAACAAATGCCATATGATTTCACTTATATGTGGAATTAAGAAAAACAAAATGAATAAATAAATAAACAAAAATCAGAATCAGACCTGTAAATACAGGGAAAAAAGTGGCGGTTGTGAGAGAAGAAGAGGGATGAGAGGGATGGGCAAAATAGGTGAAGAGAAGTAGGAGATCCAGGCTTCCAGTTATGGAATAATTAAGTCATGGGAATAAAAGGCACAGCATAGGGAATAAAGTCAATGATACTGTAATAGTGTTGTATGGTGACACATGGTAGCTACACTTGTAGTAAGCATATCATAACGTATAAAGTTGTTAAATCACTATGTTGTATACCTTAAACTAATGTAATATTGTGTGCCAACTATACTCAAAGGGGAAAAAAAGATGTGTATATATACATAACGTAACATTACTAAACCATAAGAAGCAGGAAATCTTGTCATTTAAAATATGGATGGACCTGGAAAGTATTTTGCTATGTGAAATAAACCAGACAGAAAAAGATAAATTACCATATGATTTAATCTATACTTGGAATCTAGAAAATAAAAGAAAGAAACAAACAACAACAACAAAAAAGGAGAAATAGACTCATAGAGAAAAAACTGATGGTTGCCAAAGTGGAGTGGGTTGGGGATGGTGGACAAAATGAGTGAAGGGGGTTAAAAGATACAACCTTTCAGTTATAAAATAAATAAGTCACTGGGATAAGTATAGCATAGGGAATATAGTAAATCATATTGTGATACACTTATTGTGGTGAACATTTTGTAATGTATGTAACTTTTGAATCACTGTGTTGTACACCTGAAACTAAATTTAATATTATATGTCAACTACAAATGAAAATTAAAAAAAAAATTTAAAACCCTGGTTTTGTCTGCCTTCATCTATATTCTTACACTAAGAAGATAAAACCTTTATTTTTTTTTTTGATTAATGGATTTTTAGCAGTTTTAGGTTGCAGAAAAAATTAAATGAAAAGTACCCAGGATACTTGTATAATCCCTTAACTCCTCAGCCCTACAATTTCCCGTATTTCTAGCATCTCACACTAATGTGGTACATTTGTTGCAGTTGATGAACCAGTGTTGTACATTATTATTAACCAAAATCCATAATTTACTTTAGGATTACTCTTGGTGTTGCACATTCTATGGTTTTTGAAAAAGTGTAATAACGTGTATTCATCATAAGGTATCATACAGAATAATAGTTGCACTGCCCTAAAATCCTCTTTATGCCATGTCTTCATCTCTCTTCTGCTCTCTCATTCCGAACCCTGGCAACCACTGATTTAGTTAGTGTCTCCATGGTCATGCCTTTTTCAGAATGTTATAGAGTTGGAATCATACAGTATGTAACCTTTTCAGATTGGCTTTTTTATTTAGCAATATACATTTAAGATGCCTCCATGACTTTTCATGGCTTGATAGCTAATTTTTCTTTACTACTAATATTTCATTGTCTAGATGGACCACAGTTTATTTAACCATTAATCTACTGAAGTAGATTAGATTCCAAAGTTTGACCATTATGAAAAAAGCTGCTATAAACATCTGCGTGCAGGTTTTGTGTGGAGATAGTTTTCAAGTTCTTTGGGTAAATGCCAAGCAATGTGACTGCTGAATCATATGGTAAGAGTATATTTAGTTTTTTAAGAAATTGCCCAAAGTAGCTGCACATTTTACATTCCCACCAGGGGGTGTGTAATTGTAACTGGTTGTTTTAATTTGCATTTCCTGAATGACATATAATGTGGAGCATCTTTTCATATGCTTATGTACCATCTGCATTTCTTTTTTTATTCGAGTATAATTAACATAGAACGTTGTATTAGTTTCATGTATACAATATAATGATTCAACAATTCTATACATTTCTCAGTGCTCCTCAAGATAAGTGTACCCTTAATCTGCTTTATCTATTTCCCCTATCCTCCTACCTATCTCCTTTCTGGCAACTACCAGTTTGTTCTCTATATTTAAGAGTGTGGTCTTTTGTTTGTCTTTTTTTTTTTTTTTTAGTTTTTGTTCATTTATTTTGTCTCTTAAATTTCACACCTGAGTGAAATCATTATCTATTTGTCTTTCTGTGGCTGACTTATTTCACTTAGCTTTATACCTTCTAGGTCCATCCATGTTGTTGCAAATGGCAAGATTTCATTCTTTTTTATTACTGGGTAACATCCATACTATATATACACCGTATCTTCTTTGTTTATTCATCTATCATTGAGCGCTTGAGTTGCTTCAATATTTTGGTTATTGTAAATCATGCTATAATAAACATAGTGAT
Organism: Herpailurus yagouaroundi; assembly: GCF_014898765.1. Classification (NCBI taxonomy): domain Eukaryota; kingdom Metazoa; phylum Chordata; class Mammalia; order Carnivora; family Felidae; genus Herpailurus; species Herpailurus yagouaroundi. The sequence continues at coordinate 9,374,016 of NW_024412445.1, read as the reverse complement.
GCATTTATCTTTTTGTATTAGTGTTTTCATTTTCTTTGGGTAAATACCCAGTTGTGGAATTACTGGATCATATGGTAATTCTACCTTTAATATTTTAAGAACCTCCATATTGTTTTCTGCAGTCACTATACCTATTCATATTCCCACTAATAGTACGTGAAGTTTTCTTTATCTCCACATCCTCACCAATCTTTTTTATTTCTTGTATTTTTGATATTAGCCATTCTGACAGGTATAAGATATCTCATTGTAAATTTACTTTTTATATTCCTGATGGTTAGTGATTCTAAGCATCTTTTCATGTGTTTGCTGGCCATTTATATCTCTTTGAAAAATGTCTATTTAAGTCCTCTTCCCATTTTAAAGTGTTATTATTATTATTATTATTATTATTATCATCATCATCATTATGTGTATGTGTGCATTGCATGAGTTCTTTATATATTTTGGATATTAATCCCTCATTTGTCTATCATCTACAAATATCATCTCCCACTCAGTGTACTACTTTTTCGTGCACTGTGCACTGTGCAAACACTTTTTAATTAGATGGAGTTCCAATTGTTTATTTTTGCTTTTGATTACCTTGCCTCAGGAGATGTATCCAGGAAAATGTTGCTACAGCTGATGTCAAAGGAATTACTGCCTATGTTTTATTCTAGGAATTTTATGGTTTCAGGTTTCACATTTAGGTCTTTATATTGAGTTTATTTTTGAGTATGGTGTAAGAAAATGGTCCAATTTCATTCTTTCACATGTAGCTGTCCAGTTTTCCCAACACCTTTTGTTAAAGAGACTGCCTTCTTCTCATTGCACATTCTTGCCTCCTTTGGCATGGACTAACTGACCATATTATCCTGGTTTTATTTCTGGACTTTCAGTTCTGTTCCACTAATCTATGTGTCTATTTTAGTGCCAGTGCAACACTTCTTTGATCACTTCAGCTTTGTACTATATCGTGAAATCTGGAATAGTGATACCTCTAGCTTTTTTCTTATTTCTCAAGATTTCTTTTGCTATTCACGGTATTTCATGGCTTCATATACATTTTAGTATTATTTGTTCTAGGTCTGTAAAAATTGTTGTTGGTATTTGGATAAGGATTGCATTAAATTTGTAAATTGCTTGGTTCTTCTAATTCATGAACATGAAATATCTTTCCATTTGTGTTCGTCATCTTCAATTTTTTCCCACTAATAGTGCAACAATTTCTTTTGTTAATGTTTTACCATTTTTAGGCTATAGGTCTTTGGTTAATGTTATTCTTGGATATTTTATTATTTGGGTGCAATTATAAATGGGGTTGCTTTCTTAATTTCTCTCTGCTACTTCATTATCAATGTATAGAAAATGCAACAGATTTCTGTATATTGATTTTGCATCCTGGAACTTTACAGAATTTATCAGTTCTATTAATTTTTTGGTAGTCTTTAAGGTTTTCTACATATAGTATTATGCCATCTGCAAATCATGAAAGTTTTTCTTCTTGTTTACCAATTTGGATGCCTCATTTCTTTTTCATGTCTGATTACTTTGGCTAGGACTTCTAGTACTATGTTGAATAAAAATGGTGAGAGTGGACATCATTTTCTTGTTCTTGATCTTATGAGAAAAGTTCTCAGCTTTTCACCACCTGAATATGATGCTCACTGTTGGTTTTTCATATATGGCTTTTATTATGTTAAGGTATATTCCCTATAAACCTACTTTGTTGAGAATTTTTTATTGCAAATGGATGTTGTACATTGTCCATTGCTTTTTATGCATCTATTGAGATGATCATATGGTTTTTATCCTTTCTCTTATTGATGCAATGCATCATGTTGATTGAGTTGTGAATATTGAACCACCTTTGCATCCCTGGAATAAATCTCGCTTGATTGTGGTGAATAATTTTTTAATATATTGGTAGATTCTGTTTGCTGATATTTTGTTGAGGATTTTTGCATCTATGTTCATAAAATACATTGGCCTGTAGTTTTCTTTTTGGAGTGTCTTTATTTGGTTTTGACATCAAGATGATGCTGACCTGGTTGAATAAATTTGGAAGTTTTCTTCCCTCTTCTATTTTCTGGAATTGTTTGAAGATAATGGGTTGTAACTCATCTTTAAATGTTTCATAAAATTTACCCATGAAGCCATTTTTCCCTGGATCTCTGTTTTTTAGAAGTTTGATTACTCATTCAGTATCATTGCTAATAATCAGTCTCTTCAAGTTTTCTATTTATTTCTGACTCATTTTTTTTGTTTTTTGTTTTCTGTTTTTTGTTGTTTATTTTTTAAATATTTATTTTTGAGGGACAGAGAGAGACAGAGTGCAAGCAGGGAGGGGCAGAGAGAGAGGGGGACACAGAATCCAAATTGGGCTCCAAGGTGTCAGCACAGAACCCAACGCAGGGCTTGAATTAATGAGCTGTAAGATCATGAACTGAGCCAAAGTCAGAAGTTTAACCAACTGAACCACTCAGGAAGCCCTCTGACTCATTCTTGGAAGGTGATATGTTTATAGGAATTTATCCATTTCTTCTTGGTTGTCCAACTTTTGGGCATACAATTTTTTATAATATTCTCATTATCCTTTGTATTTCTGTGGTGTAAGTTGTTATATCTCCTCCTTCGTTTCTGATTTTATTTAAGTCATCTCTCTTCTTTTTTGATGAGTTTAACTAAACATTTATCCATTTTGTTGATCTTTTCAAAAAACCAGCTTCTGGTTTCATCAATCTGTTCTATTATTATTTTAGTCTTTGGTTTCATTTATTTCTACTATATATTATTTTCTTCCTTCTACTGGCTTTGGGCTTTGTTTATTCTTTTTCTAGCTCCTTTAGCAGTAAAGTTAGGTTGTTTATTTAAGATCTTTTTCTGCTTCTTGAGTAGGCCTATATTGCTATAATCTTTTTTCTCGGAATAGTTTTGCTGTATCCCAAGTATTTTGAGTTGTTGTTTTAATTTTCATTTGTCTCTCTCTATTTTTTAATTTCCTCTTTGATTTATTAGTTGACTCATTCATTGTTTAGTAGCATATTATTTGGCCTCCACAGATTTTTGTTCTTTCCAGATTTTTTCTTGTGATTGATTTTTAGTTTCATACCATTGTGGTTATAAAAGATGCATGACATGATTTCAATCCTTTTGCATTTATTGAGACTTGTTTTGCGGCCTAATATGATATGTTTTTGATAATGTTTCACGTACACTTAAAAAGAATTTATATTCTGCTCTTTTTGGATGGAGTGTTCTGAATATATGTGTGCGGTTCATTTGGTCCAATGTGTCATACAAAGCCATGGTTTCCTTGTTGATTTTCTATTTGGATGATCTAGCCATTGATATAAGTGGGTTGTTAAGGTCCCCTACTATTATTGTATTACTGTCAGCTTCTTCCTTAATGTCTGTTAATAGTTGCTTTATGTATTTAGATCCTACAATGTTGGGTGCATAAATATTTAAATTCTTATATCTTCTTGTTCAATTATTCCCTTTATGATTATGTAATGTCCTTCTTTGTCTCTGTTACAGTCTTGTTTTAAAGTCTATTTTGTCCTATTTAAGTATTGATGTACCAGTTTTCTTTTTGCTTCCATTTCATAGTAAATGTTTCTCCATCCCTTTGCTTTTAACCTGCATGTCTGAAGTGAGTCTCCTGTATGCAACATGTAGATGGATGTTGTTGTTGTCATTGTTATTTTTATACATTTATTCATTCTATGTCTTTTGAATGGACCATTTAGTCTACTTACATTTGAAGTAATTGTTGTTGGTGTGTACTTATTGACATTTTGTTATTTTATCTATGGTGCTTTTGTAGGCCTTTGTTTCTTTCTTCTCTTGTTCACTTCTTTTATGATTTTATGGCTTGCCTAAGTAATATGATTGAATTTCTTTCTCTGTATTTATTGCATATCTGTTACAAGTTTTTGATTTGTAGTTACCATTAGGCTAGTATATAACATCTTATGCACATAGCAGTCTATATTAAATTGATGGTCATATAAGTTTGAACCCATTCTAAAAGCACTAAATCTTAATCCCTTTTTTGTGTGTGTGCATATAATGTCACACTTTAAATCCTTTTATTTTGTGAATCCCTTGGCTGATTTATAGATAAAATTGATTTTACTCTTTCTGTGCTTTAACCTCCATACTAGTTTTAAGTGAATAATTGACTACTTTGGTTATATTCATATTTACCTGTGAAATTTTTTTCTTTCCTAATTTTCTTTCTCCTGATTATGGGCCCTCCTTTCCACTCAGTGAATTTCCTTTAGCATTTCTTGTAAGGCTGGTTTAGGAGAGATGAACTCTTTTAACTTTTGTTTGCCTAGGAATGCTTTTCTCTCTTTCTATTCTTAATGATAACTTTGCTGGATAGAGTATTCTTGGTTGCCGGTTTTTGTCTTTCAGCTTTGAATATGTCATGCCACTCCCCTCTGGCTTGCAAAGTTTCTGTTGAAATATCAGCAGATAGCTTTATGGTTTTTTCCCTTGTATGGAACTGTTTTCTTTTCTCTAGCTGCTTAAAAATTTTACTTTTTATCACTATCTTTTGCCATTTTAATTATTATGTGTGTTGGTGTGGACCTCCTTAGGTTGATTTTGTTGGACGCTCTCTGTGCCTCTTGGATCTAGAAGTCTGTTTTCTTGCCCAAATTAAGGAAGTTTGCAGCTATTATTTCTTCAAATAATTTTTCTCTCTCCCTTTACTCCTCCTTCTCCTTCTGGGATTCCTATGATGTGAATGTTATTATGCTTGATGATGTTGCTGAGTTTCCTTAACCTATCCTCAATTATTTTTATTCTTTTTTTGTTTTTGCTGTTCTTTTTTTTTGGGGGGGGAGGTCTTGGTTGTTTCCCATTACCCAGTCTTCCAGTTTTCTGATCCATTCTTTTGCCTTCTCTAGTCTATTAATGATTCCTTCTAGTATATTTTTTAAAGTTTTTTTTTAACATTTTATTTTTACTTTTGAGAGAGAGAGACAGAGCATGAGGGGGAGAGGGACTGAGAAAGAGGGAGACACAGAATTGGAAGCAGGCTCCAGGCTCTGAGCTGTCAGCACAGAGCCCAATGCGGGGCTCGAACTCACGAACTGTGAGATCATGACCTGACCTGAGGTCGGATACTTAACCGACTGAACCACCCAGGCACCACCCTTCTAGTGTATTTTTAATTTCAGATGTTGAGTTCTTCATCTCTGATTGGTTCTTTTAAAATATTTTCTCTCTCTCTTTTCAAGGTCTCACTGGGATTCTCCATTTTTTCTCAAGTTCAGTAAGTACGGATCTATACTATAAGGCACAGATAGATTTATGATCTATAAGGCATATTGCTTTTCTCCATTTCATTTAGCCCATTTGCTGGGGCCTTGTCCTTTTCTTTCATTTGAGACTTACTCCTCTGTCTCCTTATTTTGTCTAACTCTTTGTGTTTGTTGTTATGTATTCAGAAAGTCACTTATGTTTCCTAATCTTGAAAGTAGCGACCTTATGAAGAGGCTTGTTCCCTGTAGCACAGTGTCCCCTGTTCTCCAGAACTAGACATTTCAGGGGTGTCTCCTATGTAGGTTACATAATGTTGTGGCTGAGCCTCATTTGTTTTTAGTTCAGTCAGCTACAATGACCCATTTTGCCTGTTGTAGGAAAGTTGTGCTTCCTATGCTGTGAAGGGGCCAGTCTGGAGCCATCATGGGCTTGTAGTTGAGCATTTTCAGCAGTCAGACCAGATTCCTGTCCTCAGTCCCTTTGCTGAGGTCACTCTCCCTGTGTGGTCCCCTGAGAAGCTTTAGTTGGTGGTTAAAGTCTGCACACAAACCAGATAATTGCCTCCAATCCATCTGCCCAGACTGCAGTGACCCTGAACTTCAGAGTTCCCTCCCTGTGCTACCCCTGAGAGGTTTTTGTTGATGGGCAAGGCTGACAGTCAGATCAGATACCTGCCCCTACAGTCTGCTGCTGCAGACATACTCATCAGTAGGGCACTCTCTGTACTGCCAGTTGTAAGGTTTTCCTGAAGGGATGCAATCAAATTAGTGTGTGTAGTTATCTTTCTCTCTCCCCAGAGAAGAAGTCACTTTGGAGTGGTGCTGGTCCCTACTATTACTACTTGTGGGATGAGAAGGGAAGGAGCTGCTCTGGAGGTACTCCAGAGCTGGTGGGGCTGGTTGGATAGGGTGGATCCACAGGACAAAGCAGTACTGGGCCACATGTGTTAACAAGACAGGTGGAGAGTGTTTGCACTGGTCCCCACAGGTGTCCTGTTGTCTAGGATGGGGACAGGAGGAGGGAAGTGGTGCCCAGTAGATGTTTTATTCTTGAAGTCTCCTAAAGATCCTTGTATCTCCAACCCCTATTCTGAGATTAATAAATATATCTCCTTCAAGTATACTCCACGCGCTTTTCAAACTGCTGCGTGTATGCTGTATCTCAGCGGGTTGTTTGTTATGCTTTCTCTTTAAAGGGTGGGGACTCAAGTCCCCATCTTCCAGAGCCAAGCCTCCTGATTTTTAAAGTACTTGCAGATAAGCCCTGCTGGTTATAAAAACACACAAAGTTAAACCCCTCTGGTTTTCAAAGCCTAATGTTATGGGGATTCATCTTCCCAGTGCAGAACACCTGTGCCTGGGATGTCTGGTGTGAGGTCTGCTTCTCCCTTTCTTTGTGCTTGTGATGTCACTCCCGTTTGTGGTTTGTCTCATTGGCAGTTTGATTCCAGATCACATCTCCACCACTCTTGCCATTTTTGATGGGACCTCCTTTCTATAATTGCCTGCTAGTCTTTGGGTCATTTTTCAGGTTGGGTGCACTGATGTGGCTATTATCTAGATGTGTCCCTAACATGAGGTGAACTTAGGATCCTCCTGCTCTGCCATTTTTTCCAGTGACTTTTTTCATGCCAAAACTTCCTTCTCTCTAATCAAGTATATGATGCCCCATCATTATCCACTAATTCTATGGTTTGCTGGAATTCACTCAACTCAACATGCTGCTTAACAATGTTATTTATCCTAAGATATAGAAAATCATTGCAGAAGATACTTGAATTAATTTTCTCAACCTCTGTTGGATCTTCCTTCTATTTGAAATAATTGCAAAGCTAAAATTACATTTTTCAAACTCTTCTGGATAAGAATTGAATTATGCCAATGTGATACAGTAGCATGAGATTTGGATGGAAGGAAATTTGGTGGAGACCTCCCCCCCCTTTTTTCAGGTCTTGGCCATTGCTACTGGCAAACAAGATTGGAAATGTGAGGTTTCTGGGCAGCCACATCCCTGTTTTCCTCCTTGAGCTTTTGAGAAGACTAAAGGTGGTCACTGAACTGGCACTTTTTCTTTTTTCCCCAAACTTTTATGGTTGTAAAATACATATAACAATGTTTACTATCTTAACTATTCTTAAGTGTACAGTTCAGAGGTATTAAGTACATTGACATCGATGTGCAGCCATCAATCACCACCACCCATCACCAGAACTCTTTATCTTACAAAACTGAAACTCATTAAACAATAAATCCTCCCTTTCTCCATCCCCCCTCCCTATCTGCTGGAAACTACAATTCTGCTTTCTGTCTCTATACTTTTGACTATTCTAGGCATTTCCTGATGGTTCCTATTCTACCATCTTCCTAGAATCCTTTCAAAATGCCCTATTTTTGAGAACATTATTTTCATTATTCTTCAGTTGAGAAGAACACATTATGTTATGGGGAAGTTCTGTTACCTCTAGATGAAAAAGGGAGGTGGTGTGTGTGCTGGTTTCTAAAGAATGCACAAGAGGGTGGCAATTTAGAACGAGTTGTCTTGTATTTACAGTTCCCACAGATACCCAGAGCCTCCTTCAATTTTGAATCAAAAAACGGCAGGTACATGACAGCCAAGCATATAGAAAATGATTATGATTTGAAGAATTTGTTCTCTCCCCTGAGCAAGTGACCTTGACTTCCTTTCTAATATGGTAGTGGTGCCAACAGTCCTGATTAGTCCACTTGGGTTTGGTATCGTTTTATGCTTTTGAGATAGAACGCATATGGAGTTTATGGCAATAGTTCACAGTTGGCTGGAATGTTTGAAGAGACTTTTGAATGGAGGAAACATTTATAGAGATTAAGCAGGATTAAGGGACACATACTGTGTGCTGAGGTACCCAGAGGCTAATACTAATGGGAAACTATCAGGCCAACATCCAAAGTGGCAATGGGAATGGTGTTATGAGAGCCTGCATGAAAACTAGAGTTTTGGAAGAAAATCTATTCATAGAATGATGCATTCCCTGCCAGGAACATGCCAAAGCAAGGAGAAAGAAAATGTGTCTTTGGCCTCTCTCTCTCCTCCCTTTCTGAACTTTAGTCAGCGCCTCTCATTGGCCAAACCATTCAGAAAGCCAGAGGGTAAGCACAAAGCAGAATAGAAGAAGGTGTAGAATTAAGGGGTTACGGCCAGAGAAGAACAGAATATAACCAGCACAGATGTTGTCTCTTCTACAAGAATAGCACAAAGGATCCAGATCACTGAAGAAAAGCCCATCATTTTGTAGATCACACTAGTCACTGTCAATTTGCCCTTTGTTCAAGGTCTTTTGGTTCCTTGCAGGTGGGGCTTTCCTCTGCTTCATTCTGTGCTATGGGGTTCTTGTATAGGTTCTTGACCACCTCAACAGTGACGCCCGTTCCATTCTCCCCACGTTCATCCAATACTGCTCCTTTCTGAGCTCCTGCTGACTTTCCAGGAAGACTAGTCCTGCTATTTGAGGGTCTACAAATTAAATGATACTATCTATCCTTCTCAGTTAGTCTGGGAATAAACTTTCAATAAAATTGATCATGGAAAATTTATTTACTACACTTTTAAAGCAATTGATTTCTCATGACAAAAATCTAGAAATTCAGAGTTTATTTTTTTGTTGTTAATTCTACCAAGTCAAGAGTTCTAGATTTTAACATGATTCTTTTATCAGGTTTATAAAATGTCTAACAAACATTTTTCTGTGTGCAGTATATTGTTGCCAGTATTTTGTATCGATTGTTTCTGCTGGTGATATTAATTATAATTTGGATGAAAGACTGAGACTTTGCATTTATTTATTTAATAATCTGTAAGAAAGTATATACAATTTTGCCCAAGAATTTCAGAACTGCAGGGGTACCTGGGTGGCTCAGTTGGTTGAGCGTACAACCTTGGCTCAGGTCATGATCTCAAGGTTTGTGACTTTGAGCCCCACATCAGACTTGCTGCTCTCAGCATGGAGCCCATTTCAGATCCTCTGTCCCCCTTCTCTGCCGCTCCCCCACTTGTGAGCGGGCACTTGAGCTGTCTCTCTCTCTCTCAAAAATAAACATTAAAAAAAAGAATTTCAGTACTGCAATATTTTTGATGATTAGTCTAATATTTTACTAATTCAGTTTTTACATGTTCTCATCCCTCCCCTTTTCTGGTAATATTCTAATTATCCATCCAAAAACATGTCAGGGGCCTAAATGCTTAACTGTTTCATCAAATATATCTTTTGTCCCATCAACAAATGTTTAGCAATTATGTGAAAGCTTTCACCATCATTTATCTGCTGTTATCTTTTTTTTTAATGTTTACTTTTGAGAGAGAGAGAGAGAGAGAGAGAGAGAGAGAGCGCGCGCGCGTGCGCACTTGGGGAAGGGGCAGAGAAAGAGGGAGACACAGAATGTGAAGCAGGCTCCAGGCTCCGAGCTGTCAGCACAGAGCCCCATGCAGGGCTCGAACCCACAAACTGTGAGATCATGACCCTCGAACTCATTAAGTGTGAGATCATGACCTGAGCCAAAGTCCGATGCTTAACTGACTGAGCCATATAAATATATAAATATATAAATATATTTTTATACTTTTCAAATAAATATATAGCTACATATAGATATATATCCTGACTTTTACCATAAACATTTTGTCATTAGCATTTTCCCAAGCTATGCTGCAGTTTGCCAAAATGTAATCTTAGTGGTTGTGTAATGTTTCATCTAATGAAAATATCCTGATTTTTTTTAAGTCTATTTATTTATTTTGAGAAAGAGAGAGTAGGGAGGAGCAGAGAGAGAGATTGAGAGAGAGAGAGAGAGAGAGAGAGAGAGAGAGAATCCTAAGCAGGCTCTGCACTGTTAGCATGGATCCTGATGCAGGGTTTGACCCACCAACCATAAATTCATGACCTGAGCCAAAATCAAGAGTCAGAGGCTAACGTGACTAAGTTAACCAGGTGCCCCCAAACACCCTAACTTTTTAAGTAGTCCCCTATTTTTGGACTCTAATGTATATTCAGTTTCTCTATGTTATTACTAACACTTGGGAAATACTTTTATTTGTATCTCTTCCTATATTGAATTATTTCACCATAACTATTCCTGGAAGTACAATCAGTGGATGAAATGAAATTTTAAGAAATTTAAAAACTCTTGAATTATTTTCCCCAAAACATTTTTTTCCAAGAAATGATTTGGATTGTGGCTTTGCTCAAACACAGAGAAAAGAAGTAAAAAACATTGAATCTGGTACATCATAGAATAGTAGGTAATACAATATTTGTATCCTGAAAAATGTTTACAGCTGGTACAAGGAAAGGCTCAATTGAACCATTAAAATAAAAACCAATGTAAACATTACATCAAACAGAGCCATTCTCCATAAAATGGCTTTATTTTAGAGTCCTTCCACTCCTTTAAACTACTTTCTCGACCAAGTTTTCCTTCGTCCTCCACTGAACCCTGAACCTCGTGGTTTCTCTGCTCATTTATATATAATTAAGAGCCTCAAGGTCACTGCAAAACACAGCTTCAAGGGCATCCATTTTTAGTAAAATCATAAGCTAGATACCCACATGAACCAATTTGCTTGAAAACCACGAAAACTCCTGTATAAATTTGTGTTTACCCTCCTTAAAAACTTTTTTGACATGATGGAGAGGTAGGCATTGTCAGGCCAGTTTCTAGATTAAGGACAGGCATCACTGTACCCTGTTTACGTAGCAAGAGTACTTGCCAAACCTGGAGAACTTGAGGTTTGTTTTTCATCCACACACCATACAACTTCAGTCACATCATAGAAAGGAAAAAAGAAAGCCCAGAGCCTGATCCTTTCCCACA